>NC_051453.1:1072328-1205969 GCF_001649575.2 Kryptolebias marmoratus | reverse complement strand
CTCAGCATTAAGGGTTGGAATTGGGGGGTTAGATCACCAAATGATTCCCGAGCGCGGCACCGCTGCTGCTCACCGCTCCCTCAGGGGAGGGGTCAAATGCGGAGAACAAATTTCGCACACTCAGGTGTGTGACAATCAGTGGATCTTTCTTTTCTTTCTTTCAGCTGCCCTTTTTTCAACTGGCAATTTGTAAAAGGACTGTCATCATTCCTCTGGATTGAAACCTGTTACAAAAACCGCAGTCAACCGTGATGCCTTTAGGTCCTACAAAAACCTAAAATGTCTTATTTCCCAGAAATGTCACAGGCTCTTTTTTACTTCTTTCAAGTTCTCAAACATTCCCAGTTGTGAAGTTAAAAAGAGAACAGAATTTCTTCATTTTTCCCACACAAATCCACATTAGGACCAGCAGTTGAAAATGGAAAGTTGTGCAGAGCTTCCACACCCTAAACATCTGATGAAACAGAAATGAAAGCTCTCTACCTCTCTGGTCCTTACAATGTCCTCCACCAGTCTGGCCAATGATTTCGGTCACAAGATGTTGCCTTGAGAGAATGTTAGGCTCAACAGAAACATTTCTTATTAGGCTTATCTACACTTGCAGGTTCTTGTTCTAAAAAGTCCAGAATTTATTCCCTCTTATCAGACAAATTTTCAGATTTCAAATCAATGCCAGGAATTGCCAAGTTTCATCAGCTGCAGGTTGAGCCGGTATGGCCACAGACACAGTCAGGAGATTAGCAGTGACGGTAGCTGCTATGGTGACATAGCTGTTTTCAGTCACAGCTCTACCCTTGATTTGATCTGCATCTTGTTTACACAGGCAATCACAATGTTTATGCCCCTCGCCTTCACTTTCAAACATTTAATTTGCCCTAAACTAACGTACAGCATGTAAGAGACACTTTAAATTAAACTTCAAGTGAATACTTGTCTCTTGAAAAACTGAATATCTTTTAGTTTTTAATCATTGCAACCCAAACTCATGGTTTTAAATGTACTTGCAAACTTACCAAATCTATTTGTTCTTTAGCTGTTCATTAAAGATGAATAAGTGAACAACAGACATGCTAATTTATGATGATTGAACTGATAATGGAGACACTTGACACTTTGATCCAATCAGGTAGTTAACATAGAGTTTATCATTCTTGATCACAACTGCACCTTTATTTATTTGGGAAGTAAAAACAACCTTATTGCATCACGTCTGCTAACCCATGGTCAGCAGAACATCTTCAACAGTAATGTTGCTATCTGGCATTACAGAAGACGTCATCTTTCAATGAGCTTCCAAAGACAACTATGGTCAAAAAGATAACTATCAAAACAAAATGCACCTACCTAATCATGCACGTGGAGTAGTAAAAACTAGAAAAGTATACGAAAAGTTGCGAAACAAAGTCAAAAATCTGTGTTGCTTCCCCTCCCTGACTATATGGGTGTTTTACTCACACTCATACAAGAAAAAGAAGGAAAGGGAAGAGAAGACAAGGCAAGATAAGACAAGAAAAGGAAGAGGAAATTCAAGCTCCTCTGCTCAGATTAAGTTTGCACGTCATTATGGCATAATGAGTTAGCCAGTGCAGTTTCTGCCCCCAAAACAATGGTGACCTTAACAAGGTTATTCATAATGTGGGCAAACAATGACCATAAAATTACTGCAAACATCTTGTGCAGCACATTTCAGCTATTCAAAAGACCAATATTTATCTCATTATATCTGAGATTTCCTCCATCAAAGTACTCCCATGGCAATACAGCACATCAAGAAGTAGTGTTGAAGTCTTTATGCTATATTGAAATGCCATACATAAGGTTCTGAATTTTAAAACTATGCATGCAAAATACTCTATAAGAAATAATAAAGCTTTGCTCAGTTGATAGTAAAAGTAGTTTCAATCAAGTGAGGAAAAGCAGCTTTGCACTGTAGTTACAATGTTCATTAATTCTCATTAAAGTAGTCAAATATTATTATAGGCTAATTATTAGTTGATATAAAAATGAATTAACAATATTTTAGCTTTTAACAAGACTTGCAACCTATTTCATAAAGTACTGCTTATAGAATTCATTTTAAATCAAAGGTGGTGGAATACATTTTAACTTTATAAAATAACATAATAATAACCAGATATGTATTTAGAATGCCCAATCTGTTCTAACGGAAGATTTAAATATAACAATGGATGCTGAAGCCATAATTCACAGGTTGGAATATGCATCTAACAGAAACATGTTTTGACAAGTGTTCTGATTTTTCTCAGCAAGACAGATTTATCCTTTCAGTTAGATGCCTTTTTCTGCTTAAGTGAGTCATAGGTTGGCAGAAAAGGGTTTAATATTTCTTCTCAGTGTCAAAATACAGTGACACACAAGCAATCAGGCAGTTCTCATGTTCTGATGATGGTTATACTCATAATGGGTTAGCAACTGGGATAGTATACAATATGCACCCAGCATGTAGATGATTGTAGCAGATGTTGGGTATTTCAGTTGGACACTGCAGCCAGAAGACTCTTGGCTGAGGTCATTTGTCAGCAGCTAGCCACCAAAGGCTGGACATTTTGTATCCCTGAGCCATGTTCTTTATAAACCACAACAGTGTTGTTCTAACACAGGGTTTTATTCTGCAAAACAGTCTTTCTCTGGTAAATTGTTTTCTTTTCTCTCTCTGGGGGGAATGAACTGTCCTTGGCCCCTCAGCAAATTCAGACCAGCATTGAAGAGTAGTAGCTCTGAAGAAAAAAAAAAGCAGGAAAAAGAGGGGAAGTATAATGCTAGCAATGTGCATACAATAGGTAATGCCAACGAGAAAATGTTTGGTGAGAGTTTACGAGACTTTTAACTATATTTAATAGTTTGCACACAAATGAAACTCCTAGCTTAACTTAAAAAGGGAAGTAATGAAATACAAGTCTCGTATAACATCTTGACTATTTATATTTTGCCTCTGCTGCCCCAGACTTTCTTACAATTATTCAAGGTTGCTTTGTGCAGGTCTTTTCAGTCTTTTTCAGATCTTTCTCTGTATCTGACCATTTAAAAAATGTTTTGTTTGCCAACCTATTTAAACGTAACCTATGAATCATTCATTTGCCATATGTACTTTGACCAATTTAATTTCATATCATAGTTGTAGCCTACCCCAGCTGATATCAGGTAGTCTACCTCAGCCTTCATCCTGAACAGACTTTCGATCTTCCATCTCAGAGGCAAACAAACATCTTGCAGAGAAAAATCAGAACACTTGACGCACTTTTTTCAGTTAAATCCACAAAACAAGACATAAATAACACAATTTTAAAGCCAATAAAACATGGACACCAAAAATGCAATTCCAAAAAAAAAAAAAAGATATGGATTACCCTAGGTATGGAGTGCAGTGTATCATTAGAGCTTCAGAGGGAGCTGGGCAAGAGGATGAAAAAAGAAATGGCCTACCTAAAAAAGAAAATAATTATTTGCAGCAGAAAACAGAATCTGAAAGGCATGTTCTCAAAAATAGGTGAAATATCATCAAAGAAACGTTACAGGACCAGAGAAATGTATCTGTAACTTTTGGTGGTCCGTTTTTCTGTAAGCTGAAGCCTCATTATAAAAGGCCTCTGGAAGATTTGGCTGACAATAAGCTGCTCTTAAATAAAACAAATATGGGAGAAAATACTGAAATATGCCAAATTACACAGGAACTGGACAGAAAATGAACAGCAACAGGTCTTATGAGGACATTTACAACTGTCTAAGGTGACATAGGCTCAGTTATCATTGGGAACTGTAATCTAACTGATGGTGTTTGATACAGCATTCAAAATAAACTAAAGATCTAAAAGTAGCAAATAAATAGAAAACCTATTGCAAATCTGATTTTATCATATAAATTGGAGGTTGGCTTAAATGAAAAATTAGAGGCAGAATCAAAGTCAAGAGGTAGTTTAGGTGGATTCAAATGCAATATCTGTGGTAATTTTTTTTTTTTTTTTGTGCAAACAAGGCAACTAGCAGTAAGGTCCTGACTACATTAATTAATTGAACAGAATCTTTTTTTAAGATGGGCTTCAAAAGCCTTCTTCTTGCATTGGTGTCAAGTGTGAAATAACTGAGTCAACACAGGAGGTTAAAGTTGACTGGCCTCTGATGCACCTCAAAGCTGCCTATGGAAACGGTTACAGTCATTTCTGTAAGTATGCGTTACATAAGTGAGCATGCAGTGTCACTTGGCTGCGTCTGCAGTGCCAGCTGAAATGGTGTAAGCACACGCTGTCATGTTTCTTTGCTGTCTTTATTGGGTTATGTGTGAATGACCCAGTGCACACATAATATATTTACAGTTATATTGTGAAAGGGGCTCCTGACAGAGAAGAAAGCAGGTTTAGCTTCAGGTTTAATAAATGCAATTTATTTGAATTTATTGACAATTAAAAATTGACTGATTCTTTGTGTGCATTAATCATGCCGACTCATGATTTATAGTTTGGACATGAGAAAACATTTTCAAAGGCATGACTGCATTTCCCAAATTAAAATTAATTTCACTCTATATTTAGTATAACAAACAACATTTCAGTTCTTTTTAATCCCCAAAAAGGATTTATATTTAAAACAATTGCTCAGTTGAAGAATAATCAATGTATGAGGAAGACCTTTAAAATTATTACATTTCTGGAAAAGACAAAACAAACAAAAAATGCCAATCATTCAGTGCACATCAGTTTCTGAGGATTTATGTTACAGTGTGCACTTGCTGACTACATTCTTAGCTTATGCTTGTGTTTTTTTTGTTTGTTGTTGTTTTTTGTGTGTGTCTGTGTGTGTTTCTTTGTTATGCTCAACACAGTGAAATCCAACGCCATATTTTCAGTGCTTGTCACCTGCTTTGTGGACACTATTGCTAAATGATGCAACAAAGTTTTAACCACTCCACAAACTGTGTGAATAATGTTGTCTTCATTAAACTCAATGTCACTGACAAGATAGGAAAATAAATATATAAATAAAGAAAAAATACATTTCCTATAAGTACAATATCTTGAAAGTTAGATATACTTTCATTTGCCATCAGCTTGTTAGGCTTGTGTTTTCCCACTCAATGAAAATGCAATAATGTTTACTGTTTGCTATGCAGCACAGTATATATTTCAATCTGTGAAGCTAATGGTTTCTCAACTGAAGTGGCCACACTTGCAAATAACAATTTTGCCTCTGCAAATGAACTCAACTCCCTGATGAGGTGAAAAGTCTACCAGCCTTGACAGTGGGGAATGATTTCACACAGGCTCCTTATCATATGATTTACACACACACACACACACACACACACACACACACACACACACACACACACGTAGACCCAAGCATGCCAGCTGTCATTGCAGTCATGACTGAATACATGAATCTCAGAATCATCTAATGGGAGAAACAACAGGAGGAAGACGTCAAGCACCTGAGGATTCTGTAAGGAGAGGTTTAAGCTTTTGTGTGGGAAAATCTGCATGTTTAAAATGTAAGTGAAAAATTTTTAATATTTGTTCCAGTGCACAGAGAGTAATTGTTGTGTAGATGTGTCCAGCCATCACTGTGTGAGAGGAGGGGACATCCTGGACACCTCACATGCCCATCACAGAGACAAACGAGACAAACGACCATTCACACTCATCTAGAGTTACCAGTTAACCTAACGTTCATGTTTTTGGTCTGTGGAGAGGAAACCACAGTAGCTGTTTATTTATTTACTTTAATTATTGCAAAGCATTCAGCAACATATAGTAGTTTAAGTGGTTAAAATGCGAGCATATTTGTGTTAGTTTGTTTGTTTCAAGCTCTGTATAAAAATGGTCTGACTCCACGTTAATGTTCACTGTGAAACTGGTCAAACGTAAAAGTTGAGACAAAAAATGTTAATTACATTTGTTTCTGAGGACAAAGCTTCTGAAATCTGTGATTTTTAAAATGGTATTGGAGAAATCCATGAGATGAACTGAAAAGGTTTTCTAATTTGGACTATATACGATGTGTTAGTAGTCTGATGAAAATACAGGATGTGAAACAAGAAGATTACAATTACTAAGAAAGATGAAATTCTTAAAGGTTAACTTAAAAAGAATCTAAACAAAAATGAATATAACAAGTTTGGTATTATCAAACTGAAGTTGTAAAAAGAAAACGTGAAGAAAACAAAAGTTAATTAGTGCACTGGAAATAATGTTTATTATTAAACACCAATTACGCTTCGGTTTCTGCTTACTTGTCTTACAACAATATACCTCACAGTCAGTGAATAACTTAGGCATTTAATTAGTCTTAGTGTGTGTATTACACTAAAAAATAACAAATAAAACCTTGTGCAGACATGTTTGTTCCATTACAGAGTTAAAAGATGCATGAAGATGTTAAAGCCAAACTATCAAACAGAGCCATGAAGGTTTTTTACTGATCAATGATGAGTCTGGTGACCCAAATGAAAAAAAGAAGTAATTAATATTCTGATTAAAGTTTGGTAAGGCTTATTGCTGCTTTAATCTTAGCTTTATGTGAATCTTTTACCATAACATGTTTTACTTTGTCTTTACAAGTATCTAATACCTAATAATATGTTAACTAACAAGCATTTGCCAGACACTGTGTTACTGGATGCTACTTATCTAACAAAGCTGACTTATTCTCTTCATTACCAAATCTCATTGACAAAGATAACTTTTATGATTAATGCATTTGAACTCGATCTGATCTTGCTTGGGGTACAGTGAGATATAACTCTGGAATAAGTTAAAACACAGTTTCCATCCACTCTACTGTATACTAAATAAAAAAGCGAGGAATACGAACAGTGCTGTGACAAAGCCCTGTCAAAGGCTGTCAGGTTCTCGGGCTAATTAAAACCCCTGCCTCATTCTGTTCCCTGATCTCTCCTCACAAAGACCCTTGAGTGGCTTCAATGAGCACGCTCAGGCTTAAGTGAATGTTTACCTCCCCTAATGACTATCTGTCTCTGTGCTGAGCTAATGCAAGCTCTACGGTCCTTTCATCGTAATGTAACTCAGTGAAGTTACACAGACTCATGCAGAGATGAGACCTTAGCACAAAGTCTTAGACCAAACTATTTGATGACAAAAAGCCATTTGGTGGTTGTCATTATTTTTTGCTCAGTTTAATGACTGTTGAACAGCATGGCACCTCAGTAATGCACTAATACAAACACCAGCCTGAGTTGATGTCCTCACCTCTCTGCTGTCTGCTTTGAGCTGT
This sequence comes from Kryptolebias marmoratus, assembly GCF_001649575.2. Taxonomy (NCBI): domain Eukaryota; kingdom Metazoa; phylum Chordata; class Actinopteri; order Cyprinodontiformes; family Rivulidae; genus Kryptolebias; species Kryptolebias marmoratus. The sequence continues at coordinate 1,198,724 of NC_051453.1, read as the reverse complement.
GTGCCACTTGTGTCTTATTAAAAATGCTCTAAAATGTCATAGTTACTAATGGATGGAAGCAAACTATGTGTATGTGAGAATGTAAGAACTCTAAAATTCTTCTGTTTGAACTGTGACAAGTTTTTTGCTTTCATGCATGTTCAAGCAGTTCCAAAAATATTATATATATCTTGTCTACCTTTTGAATGTGTGCTGTCCTTTGCTGTCAAACGCCGCTGTGAATTCCCCCCTTGGGGTACAAATAAAGGCATATCTTATCTAGTTGATAATTGAATATTCATCATGTATGTTCCAGTTTTAAATAAATGACTCTAAACTAAATTTAGTTTTGTTTTTTAATGTGATAGTTGGTTCAGAAACATTTCAGGGTCCACTGGATGTGGTCATTTATGTGTAATAAATGAATTAATACCTTGCTGTATTCAACATTTAAACTTCTAAATAACATTTTTTTTCACATTTTATTAAACGTCTAAAGCTCAACTGAAGGATGTTTAGCTGAATTCAGTTGCTAAGTTTCTTCTGTAGAGTCTGTGGTTACCAGGGCCTCAAAGAGCAACAAGGTGACTCCTTGTTACAGTTCACTTCTCAGCCACTGTGACCTGGACATTTTGCACACCTTCCTGGAGCCTTAATGAGCACTTCTCTGTGACATTGTCTTTGATCTTTATTTCTCTGTGCACTTGGTTTACATCCACATGGCACAGATGAGCAGCCTTATGTTCCATCAATTACAATAAACCCCCCCCTGTCTTTTTTTATTTCTTTCCAAAATAAATAAGCAGTGAACAGTGAACTTGCTTCAGTGCACACTACAGTGCCATGCACTGGTAAACATAACCTGCTCTTGCACATACTCAAACTGATAAATGATTTATTTGAAATTGTAAATATGAGCTTTAGGGACTTGCTTTCACTCTGCTCATATGAGTTTGGGGGCTCTGAAACCTGAAAACAGTGTTCTGAGAACTGACTAAAATACTATGTGAACTCATGGAAGTAATGAGCCATGACACTCCCCACTACCATCTTTTATTCAAAACTTAAAAAGAAAGAAAAAAGTTTTGTGCTTGCAGGCAAACTAGAACAAGAAGTGTTCAACCAAAACAACACCATCAACCAAAGACTGCCTGTTCCTATTAGGTAGTTGTCCTTCACAAGTCCTCATTGCTGCGAGGCAGGGTCAGAAAAAAAAGCACCCAATCCCAAGACATGGTGATGAAACCGTGACAAATCAACTCATTCTTTCACTTCAGATACTGCAAGTCGCCGTGCCACGGGATTTCAGCTTCTCTTTTCAGGGTGGAAGCTGGTGAAACTCGAGACTCAATAGTGTTCATTTCTCTAATCCAATCCCTGAATAAAACCTCCCTTTGAACGTCTGCAGAAAAGCTGAAAGGCAGCACACATTTCTCTCTCCGTTCGCCTGCTTTCTGACGCTCTGATCCGCGCACACTGTCCGACGCACAAGCGCTTGGATAGAGCAGATCTAATTAAGTTTGCTGATGGTGAAAGTGATGATTATTTTGCAGGAAAGGGGTAAGGGGAGGGAGAGGGCAAAGAAGATAACGAGAATAACTCCAGGGGAGCTGAATACACCCTCTGGTCATCCTCCCACTCCTCTTCCTCCTTATGAAGATGATCATTGTAGCCATTATTAACGTCATTATTGAACTAATTCAAACTTTATATAAGATAAATTCATTTGAACAAAAAAGACACACTGGCACAGTCACTGAATAGTGATTTTAATCAACCTAATTTCATTGAAAAAACACAGATTTTATTCGTATTTTAGAAATTTTAAACCAAATGTATTTAGCCATTTATTGCACATGGACACTTTGGTTTTTGTTTCCATGTTTTCTTTAATTAGTAGCCTCTGAACACTGACTGCAGGTGCCCTCCATCGGTTTTCTAAAACGAGGCATCCGACACATCGTCCTCTGACCATTCCCGCATCCAGGCTGCCACCCCCACTTCTTCTGAACACCTCCTACTCTTACTTCCTCCACTTCCGTCCCAGCCAACCGGGAGTATTCTCGCTGTTGGAATAAATTAAATTGCGGCGATATGGTACAGGAGGGAGGGAGAGCGCAGCCCGCATGCCATTCACACATTCCGTGCGCTGGGAGCAGAGAGTCACCGTCAGAATCATCAGCGGCTCTCCGTGCGTCCCAGCGTGCGCCCCGAGCGCGACTCTCCAATCAAGAGCCAGATGAGTGAGAGGACAGCAGTGCGCCCCGCTGCGCACGTACGCGCGGACTTTGTTCACTCACCGAATCAAAAGAAATCTTTACAATAATCAATCTACCTGGCAGATTAGAGTCTCCTGAGGCAGCGGGTCGGCTGCGACTCATTCCGCTGGAGTGGATCTACAGGAGCCTCCCGACTGCGCAACGTCGGAGGTGCTCTGCTGGAAATATACCTAAATTAAAAAAAAAAGAAAAGAATACGACCTAAAGAAAGAGGAGCTTGTTGTGAGGAGGTCGGGCGTCTTCTTCTGTTTGGTTCAACTTGCTCAGCCTCCTACTGTGCGTCTGGTTGTAACCCTCCCAAGAATCGGCTTTTCCCAATGCGCACCAGTGTAGGCGCCCAGACTAACGCAACTCCACGGTCCCGTGAGAGGATTTTGCGGAGATTTATTCTGACTAGAGACGGACCGCAAGACTTGCAGAATAAGGTAAACAGCACGACAGTAAAGGCAGAATGAAATGATAACATATGAGGATGTCTTATCCCCTTTCGGGATTATTTCAAAGCAAGTAAAATGTTAAAAGCTGTGACATGTAGGCAACGATAAGTTGGCTTCATATTAGTAGCCATTAAAAGTGATTTCTGACCCATCTATACTGTACAAGTTAAGCCCTATTCATTTATTACTCTCATGCAAAACTGCAGCTGGATTTCTCTGTGTTCATCTCACTCCTCATCTCCCTTCTCTTCCAGCAGGACTCATTGGGATTGCAGGGAGAATGAGGAGTCACCGGGGTCGGGGGAAGCAGCATGAATGGCCCGTGCACATTCATTAGACTGACGGCCCTCATGTTTCTATGGAAGTGGTTGACACTAAGCCTGCTCCAGAGCTGGTTGTCAGAGGGGGCCAGTGCCGCGGACTCCGCCGGGGCTGGCTTCAGCAGCTCTAATGGGCCCCTGAGCTGGCTCCTGTCAGAGAAGGGTCCTTTTCACAACTCACAGGAGTTTGTTGACTTCACAGAGCGCTACCAGCAAGGATTCACTACCAAGTACAAGATATACAGGTGAGATAAAGAACGGACAGCATCGCGATGGCTGGCAGAGCTGGAATGCCTAAGAGCAAGTTGGTGAAATCTGATTTGAAATCTAAAATAGACCAAATACAAAAAAGGCAGAGCAGTCTCTGACTCCTTGATGTGAGGGATGAAGAAAAAGTATAGAAAAGCACAGGCAAGAGATAACACTGTACTTTTCTTTACTCTACAAAAGATGCAGATTTAGTAGGTGGCAAACGGTGGGATGAAGCACTGAGAAGATTACTCAGTGGAGTTTTGCATACAAATGAAGGCTCAGCGCGCATTCTGTATAGATCCAAGCTTCTTTTGGTGCTGATACTCGCCTCCTTTTTTTGTGTGGAGCAGAGACATATGGTTGGAGTATGATACAAACTCTAAATGGTGCATATCAGTGTAAACTCAAAGTGGAGATACCACAGGAGGGTTTGAGGAAAAGCAGTGGGACATTACAGATGTCTGACTGAGCCTGTTGATGTGTGATAGTGGGTACACACAGTGGCTTTAGAAGTGTGTGGTGTGAAGTATGATGTGTGTGTGTGTTCAGACGCAGCAGGGTGTTGTTTGGGAGTTTTTTTTTTTTTTTTTTTGTGAAGCACTATATCTATTATCTTTTTGAGACAAATGCAGTACTAAAAAAATAAAACATAAAAATAAGTAAGCCGTGGAAAGTTTTAAAACATATTTTAATATAAGCATTAACTATGACCAGCAGATTCTGTATTTTGACTGAAATAATTATGTAAATTGAAACCAGCCACCAAAGGTAACAAGAATAATTTACTGTGTGCACTCAGAACAAAAACAGCAAATATAAACCTTAAATCTACCAATTAGGTTTAAATTATTCAAATTGTCTAGGGCTAAATGTTTGTGTTTGTGCTGGAATTTTGACTTGTTTCTGAACAGAAAATGTTTTAAGAGGCGTTTGAATTCCACCCTGAAACTGATGAAATCCTTTTAGAGTGGTGGTCAGCACAATGTGTGTCAGGCAGGATGACCTACACAGACAACATGCTGGAGCTGAAAGGGCAAAGGCTTATTTGTGCATGTGTTGTTTGATGGATAAGCCATCTGAAATATGCCTATTTTGCTCATAAAGTCACATAAAAAGTAGATTTTTATCCATGTTTTGACCTTACCTTATCAAGGTCCACTAGAGGTTAAGAAAAGTCAGCAGAGTGAAAATGGTTTTCATTAAGCTTAGCTAAAAGCAAATGCCAGTTTCCTGATTATATGAAAGCTGACACGTCGGCTTTAGCTGACAACAAGCTTCTTTAGTGGATGCTGTGCTCAGGGTTTGAGCATGACTGGCTGCGCATGCTTAAGCGTCTGTCGTTGAGGCTGTATGTGCAAGGTAAGTGTTTTGATAATCTGTGATGAGAGAGACTGTGAAGTCCGCCACTGTGAAGTATTGGGGCTGTTGCCAACTGAACAGAGGGTTGACTGACACTGGCATTTAGCAGCTGACAGGGGTGACAATGCCAGGAAAAGACAGAGAATGTAGCTCTGTTTGCTTCCCTACATCCATCATTTTCTCCTTTACTCCATCTCTCTTGGCATTCTCTCTTTTTTCTTTCTCAGGTTGGCTGCAAAGCTTGTTTCTTCCACATTATTTTTTATTCAATTTTGCACCTCATTCAAGCCATAGAAATCTGACAGATATTAGCATAATTAAAATAATGCGTGTGCAGGATTAACAAATTTACATAACTAAAATTCAGACACATTGTCTTCTCCTTTAAAGTCTATGTTCTCCAAATTATTCTCTTGCCTACAGTTTGACTTTTATTGACCTCTGTGAACAAAAATCTGAAAATGCAGTCTTTACAAGTCAATAACCGTCTTTTCCCTCTGGGCTACCCTGGCATTTACAGTTTTCTTTGGAGAATTAGAGAGAAATGTTGGCTAATTATAAGAACAATCTGTTGTAAACTAAAGTGGTAAGATAAAAACAAATCTTCATCTTCTTTACAACAAGCCTCTTTATTATTATTATTATTATTATTATTATTATTATTATTATTATTACAGAACAGTTGGATGAAAACAGCTGTGCATCTCTTAAAAGCAAAATAAATGTAGGTTAAGTACATTTTCAGTTTCTTCCTTTTTTGTATTGATTAGCAACACTGTTCTGCTTGCTGCGCACACTTGCCATCATTTTATGGGACTAGTAATATCTTGTTATTACCTCTCAAACTATCAACACTGTGCATCTTAAACTGAAAACTTCCATATGGGAGAATTCAAAATGTCCCCAGTCTGGACGCTTTATCTCAGTACTCATAAAGATTTAAGTCTTATGAACAGAAAACAATGAAAAAAACAGAAATGCAGTCATTAGTGCTAATCACCCATCAGGTCAACAAAAGGTTAAACACAAATATTCAAATTGAATCTCTCCTTCTAGTCTTTATCTGCACATTTATCTCCCATCTCTCTTTCTCCCTACCCATCTCCTTCTCTCCCCTTCTCTCCCTCCCTCCCTCTTTTCCTTGTCGAATGATTTCAAACCAATTGCTCTCCTCTGCTCATAAATATTCTCCAGAGCTCAGTTGGCCTTTACCGTCAGGGGGGCAGGGGAGATGGAGTCGAGGATTAGGGGGAGATCTGGAAGAGCTGGAGTACAAAAGGGGAGACGACAGAAGAAATCACAGCTTTACCGCCCCCTACTGGTGGGTCACTGCACAGGAACAGCCTGGGGAGTTTCAAATTATAATATTTAAAAAAAAAAAAGAGAGAGTCAATTTTCATGATGTATTGGAAAATGTCAATTTATGTTACACTGGCAATTTTTCATTTTCAACCTGGGTGGCAATGAGTAGATTTAAAAGTGCAGAGATTTACAGCCGTCGCAGTTGTGTACTCTGAAACACTGGAAAACGTGACATTTATTGCAAATTTTCCAAGTGGAGCACTTCTTTTTTCTTTTCAAGGTTTGATTAAGTGCAATAATGGTGGCAATAGATGAATTCAGTAAATTCAAAGGCAATGAAATACAGGGACTGAAGCACTTAACGATATTACTTCCTGTGTGATTGCAGAAAAAATGCACCTGGATGTCAGGCATAATGGTGGTTTTAAAACATCTATTCATCCATTCTTCCTTTTCCCCTAACTGAGTGTTAGAGACCTCACAACAGCTTTGTGGCTTTCATTTTACACTAAAAGCAGCCAACTGGTTCCATGTGTCCTTGTCAAGCAGATATGCTTTACTACATTTGAAACAGACACAGCTGAAGCAATTAATAGCAGTTTTTGACTGCTCATCTTCTTCACACTGGTAGAGAAGGGGTTGAATCAGGGTTATTTTAGCAGACTTGAAGGCAACAATTGCAACATAGCTTGGACTGGGTGTAAAATGAACAAAAGCATGTTTCATTTAATAATTTAGAAGCTTGTTGCGTTGTGAAATCGTCTCTGCCAAAGTGAAAAGTTCTTGCTCTATAATTTCTTCTGTCGTTGAGCCATATCGAGAGAAAGAAGCATATTAGTCAAAATGTCACCACCTCCCCTCTTCTTCTTCATGGGCCATAACTTTTACATCACGCCTCATCTCCTGTGTTTTCTCCTCTCTTTTCCCCTGTCACCTCACTGGCTATTACATTGACTTTGTTTGATGTAAGGAGACGTCACTTGTAATTATCAACTGATTAGTGTTTCAATTATATGCAGGCATGTTTGTGGAGAGGTTGAGCTGCAGAGGCATTATTTCCACAATACCTGTCATTTAGTGTAGCCTATTGTGCTTTATCTGCTCCATGTTTATTACTTTGCCGTTCTGTTGTGAATGCTTTAGATGAGAAAGCACATTTAAAAGAGATTATGAAATGGGACAGAATAAATGGGCATACAACTGCAATGAAAAAGCAATGAACAGAACAGACAAGAAGGAAGAATAGAATGGAGAGAAGCAATTAAGGAACAGAACATAATGCACTGCAAATGCAACTAAATAAATCAATGAAAATATAAATGCTTAATAAATTATTATGCAGTGTTTAAGAATAAAAAAAGATTAAATATCTCAAATTACATATATTTACCATAATTTCCAAATAGAAAAGTGGCATGATGGAATAAGTTTTTACGTTTGTATAACTTGTCATTTATGAAACATGAGAAATGTTTGTGTGATTCATTTAATTTTAGTCATTTAAACCTTTTGTTTTACAGGCACAAGAACCAATATATTATCCAAGATTAATTTGGTAACTAAATATAAAAACTATAAGACTAAATTCTTTAAAAAGAGGAAAGAAAGAGTAAAAATCTAGATCCAGGTATTGTTAGCTTTCACAGAAGGCTTTGATTAAAAGTAAGTCGTGACTGCATCGGTGCAATTTAAATAATTGTGCTATTAACTTGAATTTAAGCTACATCTAAAGGCAAACAAATTAAAGAAACAGCACAGCAAGTTCCAATACCTGCAATGTCATTTGTCTGGTACTCTAATACTGAGGACAAATTAGACTTAAGTCTGTTGGAGCGAGAGGCAGCTATGGAAAATTAATTTCATGCAAGGTATCAAACAATTTATTATAAAGCACTTTGCTAATTTGCTGATTTATTTGTTGCCACAATTATAGTCTCTGAAACATGTTTAGCCTTATACACGAACACACATTGAACTCGTAACATAAATTAGAACGCTGATTCCAAATGATGATTGGACTTAATGACCGTTATTTACAACGTTACGACTATCTGCATCGAATTAGTATCATTTTAAAAATATCAATTTAAATGTCTGTAATGTTCAGATTAGGACTAAAGGTATGATTAACTCAGATTTTGCTGTGATCTGTCCGTGCAGAGAACTTGATCCTAGAAAGAAAGAAACGAACAACAAAAACAAGGAAAACTAGATGTTTCTTTATTGGACAGGAGAGCATTGATTTGCTAACTCTACATGATTATGTGCTAATTACCTGTTAGCAGCTGGGTGCTGTATTGACTAGGCAGTCTTCCCATCTCTTTCCAGAAAACAGCACATGGAACTTTGCAGCTAATGAAATTAATTGTCCACTTTTTATTTTCACACAGTATACCACATTTAAGATTGCATGGTTACTTTAAAATTACACTTAGTTCCAATAAGAGTAAAGTTCTTCTTTATAAGATTTGCAGCAAAGTTGGAGGCAGTTTTGTGATAAATGTCACACTACAACCAATTAAAAACATGCATTTTTATTATTTTTTATTTTACTTATGCACAAACCTGAACTTCTCCAGCCAATTTATTATTTTTTTTAAAAGCACCACAAATGTTGGAGTTGTTTGCGAACATTAATATGCAAGCTAAAAATGGCATTGATTCTAATTTCAGCCAATATGTTTCCAGTCATGGCACATTCAATGAAGAGGCTGTCTGACAAACAAAATATGGATGGAGCATTTGTTGTGCTTACAACAGATTTGCTCGAGTCACACTTGACAACAGGTTCAATAACAAACTGTCAAATGATTCACAGTTATGAGTAATAATTATATATGCCCAAACTTTTATTTGGCAGAAGTGAAAATGTCAGTTTCCCTCGACACTCGGGCGTCCTCTCACAGTCACGAAACATGCACGTTTGTGTAATTGGTTATTATTATTTGACAGTAGGGAGTGTGGGTGTGCACGGTTGTTTATCTTGTCTCTTTTATGATGGAACTGTGACCTGCTTGGGGTATTTCTCTCTGCTGTAACTGGAATGAGCCGGAGCCCGCCCATGACCCTGAACAGATAATGTGATTAGGGAAAAAATGAACAATTATTTATGTCACTCTTGCCTGAGAGTTGTAAAGACGGTCAGTGTATTTCAGAATTTCCCCAAGTCTTTTTCATTAATAGAGCCTAAATTTGTTCAGTTTGACCTTCAGTTTTGAGTTGTTGCTGATTAGCTTTGAAGCTTTGTAAGGTGGAGGAGGAAATAAAAAAGCCCAGAGGTGATATGTGGTAATGGAACCAAGGTTGTTGGAAGGAAATTCATTATGAATTGTCTTCTTGGAGCTTGACATTAAGTGTTTTAGGGGTAGACCATTGGATTACATCGTTAAGAGGATTAAGGACTTTTTAAAAAAATCCATCTGCATAATGAAAAAACGAAAGATTTGTTGTGAACACAATTAAAAAATAAATTTGTATTTAGGTAATTTTCAAATTCATTTCATGAAATCCTAGATTAAATACCAGAACACATTCAAACACCTTTTCTCCACATTTCCTGACATCCTGACTGTAAAAAGGCTTTTTCTTACTGTGGGTCTTGACTTTTGCTGCAGTGCTCTTGTCTGTTTTTGATCAACATATTGTTTAGAAATTACTGCAGAAATGCTCTTTATTTTTCACATGTCCGCTGCAGCCCTAAGAGACTGCATGTGTTTGTACATTTCTGCTCAGAACAGGACACACGTGTGTCTATCATTTTCTACTCAGAGGTTGAGGTTGTCTTCAGGACAGAGGCAGAGAAGATTCTTCCACCAGAATGCCGGCAGCGATGACAGTGACAGGGACTTCATCCGGTGTAGAGCTTATGGCTTCTGACATGAATGTGACGAGGGAGTTATCGGGGCCAGAGGTTCATGGAAGCAGTTTTTATGAAAGAAAATATGTGAATGAATACACAGTGAGTGGCTTTAATATCAAACAAAAATACTGGAGATCTGCTGTAAGTGAGACGATTAAGCAATTGATTTTTTTTTTCTTTTCATTTAATTATTTATATTTTTAGTTAGATTTATCTGAGATAAAAGGATCAATATGTTATGAATTATGAAGTCACACATGAGCCGTCGCAAAGCTGCAAATCATCATCTATTAGACAGTCATTTTGTTACAGTGCACAGAATGCATGCAGACACACAAATGACAGAAATGCACACCTAATTCAAACATTCTGCAATTAGCAAAAACATATTCTAATCTGTTTCTGAAAATATATCTGAAAGATATATTTGGCTTTTACTGTTAAGACAGATCATTTGACTGGGCAGCTGAATAATACTAATAATTTTAGGGTCTATTAACCTTTGGGCACTTTATAATAAAAAACATTAGGTGATATCCCACAGTACAATAAAAAGTAGGGACCAAAATAAATCAGGACAACTACCTGCTACCTTTTATAAATGCTACAAATTTACTTTCTTTCACTAGCATTTAAATTGTTGAAGAAAATAATTTAATTGTGAATAATTAAAAGAAAAAAAAGTGTATTTTTGGCATCAAAATAAGCACTACAACCACTCAGATCAAGCAGTTATTTGACTTCAGTACAACTGTGTGAAACAGTCCCACGAATCCCAAAAAAATACATCACAGTGAAATCTTTTGTTAATGTTTTAATTGTATTTTACTCAATAACCCTTACAAAAAAGATGACAAAGAGCAGTTTTACTGCAACACCTTGCAAAGAAGACATAAGAGAACGCAGAAACTGTTAATCTGTTACAAAGGTAATTCTTTTTAGCAAAACCTGAATTTAATTGAAGCTCATGCTGTTGACACGCAGTTAGGAAAAAAAAAACTGTTGTTTAAATCAATTTGAAACAAACTGTTTGAGGGTTTCTCTTAATCTACCTTTTTAAGAAATTGATGTTGGTGCCTTTTCAGATGTGTTTATATATTTAACTTTTAAAATAAACAGAATAGTAGACTAAAACTTTTCAGGGTTAGAGCATGTATTTATGATATTTAAAAACTGCCATCAAGGCAGAAACAAACAAAGTTATTATCTGTGCACACATTTTTTGAGCCATTTTGTTAGAGTTTGCACATTGCTGTCTGTGAAACGAGGTCTGTATGCGTAGTGTACATGTCTCAAAAATGTGATTCCAACATCTTGGTTTTTGTATGTGGAGATCAGTTTCTTGTCATGTTTCATACATGTCAGCTTCTTGGAATGGCAGGAATGGACCTGAAGTGGAGTCCAACACAAGAAACTTAGAGTAACAAAAACAAGCAAAAACCAGGGCTGGTGAGGCAGGCAAAGACCTTCCAGGACTCTCCAGGCCAACATGAGGCAACAAAGTGTCAGGTTGGCAGGAGTGAGATGCAAACCAAGAGTGCAGACTCATCTTAGGAAAATAAACTAATTTATTTACAATAAAGGACACAAAACAAAGGGCTGACGTGGCAGCAAAAACTAAACAAAATTCAGAAAAAAAAATGAACACAAAATGAGATGAGAGAACCAGACAGCGCGTACAAGCGACAACAGACCAGCGAATCAACGGAGAAAATGACCGGGTTTTAAAGACCGGAGCCAATCAGCAAAAGTGGAATGATTACAACAACTTGAGGCAGGTGTAGATGGGCGTGGCAGGCAGACAAGCGATGGACTGAAGAGAAGTGAAATGATGACAGAGGCACGGAGAACAAGACAAAACATGAAGACAACAAAAGAAACAATAAACCGAATACGAAAAGGAACAAAAATACTAAAAACAAAAAGAAACAGGACACAAAGAAGCCGTCGGTACAGAGCACATACAACACCCAAATCCAGAAAGCGGTAGGAATAAATAGAGCTGATGTCGATGAGGTGATAAGAGGCAGCTGAGCTAAATGAAACAAGGAGCAGGTGTAGGTGGGCGTGGCAGAAGCTGATGAGGCTGGTGGCACAAAGAAACCTCACAAGTAAAACTAAATAACAAAAGAAACTCACAACAGTGAACCCCAAACTAAAACAAAAACATGGACTGTGACAATACAAAATAAATAGATAGTTTTGTTGCCATCAAACTATGAAGCAAACCATGATCCCGCTGCCTCCGAGTGGCTCTTATTCTGAAGTAGGTGCAGTAAAGTTTTCCTAAGATGGAAGTTCAGTCAGAATATAAGTTACTTATTTTGCTGAAAAGGCTTTGCTACTTCAGAGAGTTCTCCAATGATTTAAGGAAGAAAAAAACATCTCCACTGGCACACACAGAAATATTGCACACATAGTTTAAAGGGATGAAGGGGCTGCAGCAGCAAATTAGCATGAGTGTATCTGTAACTAGTGTGAAGTGTCAGATTATAAAGGTCACAGTGCGTACCTGCAGCAGAAATTACTTGCTGCTAAAAAAACCCAGCAGGCATTCATGGAGTAATGCCAGATTATTACAAAACACACACCGATAAGTAAAATATTCTGTATGTCAGTCTCCAAACCAAGAGTTGCATTTTACCCATTTAAAAAAAAGGAGATAAAAGGAGAAAAATGCCCCGTGCTCCTCAAAATACAAACAAAAACTATAAAGCTAACATTGCATCACAAAGGAAGTCACCCTTCAGTGAATGTTAGAAGTCAATGCTTACAATATAGACTTGATAAAACTACAAGTCAACATTTTATTCTAATGGTTAAGTTAACTAAGGTGTATGTGTCAAAACAAACCCTGTAATTTGGACATGGATGTGGGAATGTCGTGTCTTTGGGCAAGACACTAAACCCCCGATTGCCCCTGGTCGTCTAATCACTGTGAAATTGCAGAGAAAAAAAAACTAATCAAGTGTAAGTGGTGTATGATTGTGCCTGTGTGTAAATTAGTGAATAAGAAACACACTGGTAAGTACTATGTAGGAGCTAAAGTAAGGTAAAAGTTACAATAAATACGTATTTGTTGTAGTTTGCTAAAAAAGGTGACTATCAATCCTCCTAAAAGAGCTAGCCGGGAAACAACTTTGTCATTTAACTTCAATATGTAATTGTACCATCTTCAGTAGTTTTGCATTAAATGTATTACTTTTTTTAGATATACAGTCAAAAACACATGCTAGTATATACTTAAATGTATTTTCCTTTTTTTGTATGTGAATTTGCTGTAATGCACTTATATTTAAAATACAACCAAATACAATACAGTTGTGAAAAACAATCAAGTAAGTGCAAAAAGTTCAGTGCTGCCAGATGCTTACTTCTAATTTCAGTGAAATTCTTATTAGTGTGACATCTGCCTACATCTTGGTCTGTCTTTTCCTTTTTTTTTCTCTTTTTGCATGTTAATCATGCACATGTGGAGCCATATTTGTGTAGTTTTAATGTGTTGCATCTAATTAGTAAATGCGATGCCCAGTAGCCAAGCTTAAAATCTACTTAAATTGGTCAAGGTTGTCTTATTAAGGTTCCAGTATGTTGCTTTGTGTCCCATCAGTGACAACAAGGATCGTTTTATTAAGACATCAAACATTCCTCTTAAAAAAAAAAAAAAAAATATCGATGGCATGAAAAATCCAAATGAATTGGAGCCAGTATGATGCAGGTCTGTTCAGATCATCACAAGTTAATTGTCTTTTGTTTGTTTGATGTTGTTCGAAAACGTGTTGGCAGTTCTGTGAGGCATGGACAACTAACAGCGACTGTCGGCATCATTACACACTTTCTCTTTCTCGGTCATGATCTTACTTTATTTCCTTCATGTAGTTTGTCACTGTGGTGGGTTGATGACTAAAAGATGCACCCAGAGAGTCTATCTTCTTATCTCCCATCTTACTCCCACTCCCATTTCTCTCTTTAACTATCTAGTTAAGACAGGATCATCAGCAGCTCAACTGAAAACATGTTGATACATGTTACAATGAAAGCGCCGTTAAGGAAATACGAGCTGTTTAAATGGATTGTTTTTACATCACTGAAAAAAATGTTTATTTTTTTTATTCTAATAATTGGTAATAATGTTATTTTTTTATATGGGTGCATGTAAAGACAAATCTTTGTCACGTTAAATTAAAGCAGCAAAGAAACTTTTTAGCAATAATGAAAACAGCTGAGTTTTTGCTTCTTGATCATAATGTCCTCTAAAAATAAATGCAATTTGGTTTTCTTATTGACTGAAGCATGAAGGACTTTTCTCTCATTTTGCTGTATTCTCTATGGGGAGGTCCTTGAAATAACTTTCATTCCACATTAACCAACTGTTTTGCTAAGTGGGTTATTTTGGTATCTAGGGTAACCCAAAACACATTGCTTTCAATTAGCTTCTACTAATAAGAAACCAATGTTTGTATACAACATTCTGTTTAAAATATTCTTTTTTTTTCTGAAGCTATTCAGAGAATCAAAATAAGATCCAATAAAAGAATAAATTACAGTAAAGTTTCAGGAAAACAATGTAAGAAAAGATACAAACTATGAATGATGGCCTTTTTGTTTAGTTTATAATTATTACAAATGTCCCTGACTTTAAGACACTGATAGTAGCTTTTAGACATTTTATCAACAGATTTTATTTTAGCCACTTTTTACCGTCGAAGTCTGACCTTTTATCTAAAACTGTAATTTGTTTTCAAAACATTTTTGTACCTAAAGAGATCATTTTGAACTTTTGGACACTTTATTATTGCCCTCTCTTTAATATCCCCTAAATAAATTAGATGTTTTTACCACTACAAGATATAGGAGTTTAGAAAATGTTTTGGCTGCTACCCAAAGCTTTTTTAAAGCCAAATGAAAAGATAAAACATTCGTCTTTTCTTCATGAATCAACGTTTGAGTGAGAGCTTTGATATGAAGAGCAATGATGTAAACCTAATGACCATAAAGTCATTACACACCATCTGTGTAAAACAGCCAAGAAATGAGCAATGGAAGGAAATTCAGATAATAATCAGCTCTCTGTTGGAGAGAGCGCATGGATGTGAATAATCAGAACACCTGCAAAGAAAAGTCAAGCAATTTTAGTTTTCATTTTCTTTTCCTTTCTTTTGTTCAGTGGCACTCTAATATTCAAATGATATGAAAATGATTTAGTGGAAATTTGCTTTTATTTTTAAATGCCAGCCTTATTACGTTGCTGTATCAGAAGAATACAAAATGAGCGGTCTCATGAACAGAGGTGTAAGTAAAGGAAATATATATATATATATATATATATATATATATATATATATATATATATATATATATATGTGTGTGTGTGAGGATATGCAGAAATATTCTACTGGTATAGTTTAAAATACACAAGTTGGTGGTTTTATCTTTCCAAAGGGAACTTGAAATGCTGGTCACATCTGACACACTGAGCACAGTTAACCACAGAACATTTGTTGAATCATTTTAAAGTGACTGTGCACGTACTTTTATTCATTTTATTTTAGTTTTCTTCCATTGAGTAGACTGTAAAATTAAAATAGTATAACTCATGGTTAATTACCAGCAGCTGCGGTTGCCAGAATTCCACTGTGAAATACGTTGTGACACTAAAATACTTCATGGTTTAGATTGTTGGCAACAAAAAAATTCAACAATGAACACACACACACACACACACACATATATATAATAAAATAATCACACTGTTCTTCATCCTACATCATTGTATTACAGTGAAATTGTGGCAACCGCAGCTGTCAGTAAATTACTTGTTTATGTTTTTAACTGTGTATATTATCAGTCAGCAGATTCATAATTACATCAAAATGTTTGTGAAGGTCTATGAAAATGCTTAAAATTCTTTGTAAACATGAGAAACATTTTTTTAAATAAGTAGCCATCACCATTTCTCGAGGTAACTCTTTGAAAGACACTTAAAATATTTTGTAATTACTCATAATAGGATCTGAATTCACTTTAAAAAGCTGTATAAGTGTAAAAGGGGCTTTTGTTTTTCAGTTTGCTGTTTTGAGGACATTTAAGAAATAGTCTGGTTTTAATCACATTTTTTTGTGTCGTCATTTCAACGCATAGCAGGAAAATAATGATGATTATTAAAAACATGCCTCCTTTCTTGCGTACTGAAGTGAGCATTGTGTACTTTGTGGTGCTTGCTGGGATGACTCCACTCCGTCAGCAGGTTGGTTCACTGAGTTGATTCCCTGATTTGTAATGTTGGGCACTAAGAAGAGCCCTGAGGCAGCGTGGGATGGATCTGAGACAGCTGTGCTATGATGGACAGAAACTGAGTTACAACTCTCCGGCCCTGATCGTGGCCCCTGTAGCTTCCACTGCTCTTCTATAGCTCTCCTCTCACCGATTGATGCACTAGCTCACTCAGAAGGGGGGCTGACAGGTAGATGTGCTTGGGGGCGGGGGGCACCCTGCTGTTAAGACGTACTAGTGAAATAAACCCATCATTGCCTGTGTGTGTGTGTGTGTGATAGCCTATTCCAGTCACTCAGCATCTCACTGAGAACAGTTAAATGTGAAGAATTTCATGAAATGCAGGATCTGTTTATGCATGTGTGTGTGTGTGAGCAAACTGTGAGGCTGCTCTAAAGCTTCTGACAGCAGATGTTTGTGTGTACGCTGCATGCTGCAGCTACACTGGGACACCATTCATAAATGCCCATCATAGTGACGCAGTGTGTTGATCACAGCTAAGCTCTCCCTCTTTATCTCTACACTGCTCTCCTCTTCAGCTGGCCCCTGCGGATGGACAGAAACACTAATGGCTGCTCGTTAAAGAGAAACACCGACCTGAAACGGGCCTTAATGAGCTGTTTTCTGTTTGTACTTTTCTCGAAGGGGGTCATTGTTATTGGTGGGAAATTGATTGGCAGCAGGCCTGCACCCACAGGGGCTGTCATATTCTGGGCAATTGCAAAGCTTTTGAGGCTATGGCTGCTTTGTTTAGGCGCTTGCTGTAGCACAGAGTGTGAATGCATGTGCATGTGTGAGTTTGTGTGTATGTAGAGTGAAGGGAGGGAGGGAAAAGAAAGCAAAATTCAACGTTTCATTTGTTCTTCTTGTAGAAACATTTCCAGCAGGAAAGCATTTTCACAGAAAACAACTTTTTTATTTAAGTTTAAAAGATTTTACTTGTTAGAAACAAAACAAGTTGTGATTCAAGGCATGTTGTGTTTGTCAGCTCTGTTTTAAAGAAACATGTAGATGCTGCAGTAACTTTGGGCTCCTTGTGTTTTTTATTATTGCCAGAGTGAAATATACAGCCTGATCTTGTGTTAAAATGTGAAATATGAACAAAACAAAACTCCTTGTATCCCTGTCAATAGTGACTGGATTACACACACTAAATATTAATTATATGACAATAATGGCAAATCCACGATAAATCAATTCATAAATAAATTCAATTAAACACTTAAACATGTTTATGCATTAGTTTATTGTTTTGTTTTAATGATGAACTCTTTTGGAGGAAACCAAAAGCTGTTTAGGAGCCACAGATGTGCCATAGGTTGCTGTAATAAAATAATACATATGAGATAATAAATCATCCAGCAGACAAAATTAAAATCTTAATGTTTGTGGGATTTAAAACCTAGCTTTCTTATAAGTATGTTAGTCCTTTCATACTGGTGATGCACCACTTTAACTCAGTTTTGTGCAGCTGATTTAATTAGTGCCAGCTTAGGGCAAATCATCTTGGGATGCTATGCAAAAAAAAAAAAAAATGTCAGCAGGTTCACTTGAAATTTAAATGCATGCAATCCATTTCATTTAAATTCAACTGCAACTCAGCCCAGCATATTAGTATTAGGATTTAGTTGCATACAGTATGAATTAACTCAAGTCTTTCAAAATTATCAGACTTTTAAAATTGGTAACACCTCATAAAATTTATCTTGTTTTATACATTTTAATGAAGTGTACTGAAACCTAAAAAAACTGGGGAAAAAAATCACATATTGGATATATTCATATGTTTTTTCATTTTCTATGCCAGCTTCATCATTTTCCAGTTTAGGGAATCTGTCGTTTCATCTAAAAGTTTTTGTAATGATGATTTAGCATTTAAGTCCAAAATTAAATATTGCAAATTGTAATTTTATTTTATTGTTAATGTATTTACTTAAAAAGAAAAGTAACAATTTTATTCTTTGTTCTATTAAAGATCCAATAAATGACATCATATGTGTGTGTGCACACATTGTCACTGCAAACACTGATAACCTCACACAACCTTTGAAAACAAGAACATTTTTTAAAAACATGTAGCTCAATATTTATTTTGTATCTTTTTTATTATTTATTTTATTAAAAGACAGGTCAGCTACCCAGAAGCAATTGAAAGGTTTTGCATCTTCCCCCCGCCAGGACGGTGTTTACCACCAGCTATAGTTGAATAGTGCTAATCAAGCCATCAAGCAGCCGCATTCAGCCTGCACTCGGTAGATAAAGACGACTGGCACGCTTCAAGGCCGGGCTGAATATCAGTTGACCACATACGAAGCCTCTTCTATCCAAAAGAGTCCCTGAAAGCAGCAAGGCTCCATCCATGATTACAGGCCGTTCGACCGCCGTGCCTCAAAAACCAAAACTCAAGATGAAAAAAATTGAGCTATTATTCAAAATCAGTAGAAAAACACTTTTTTTTTTTTTTTTAAACCATGGTGCAAACCAGTTTTTTTGAGTTGGAAATGGAAACAGCATGGGATTATTCTTTTAAAGAGGTGGCACACAAGATTTACTTAGCGGTCATACATACAACATATTTTACGCCTGCCAAGGAGCAGTTTGATGCTGAGTTTATTGTGAGGCATAAACTGTTTCCTGCCCACTTCAAAACTGCAACAATAATCCCAGCTTTCTCTTTTTTTCCCCTCTCTCTCTCTCCAAGAAGCCCAAATGCTTTTTAAGAATGATGTAGTCTTATGAGTATCTTCACTCTGACTCTAATGAAAATGGAAAATGTCACAAAACAGCTCCCTGATTCCTGTCACATCATGGCAACGAGTTTACTAATGAAAACCATATTGTGCAGTAGTCTTCTTTTTAATCTTTCTTAAATGAGCCTGCATGCAGCATTCATGACATTTATGTGTTGTGCATTATTTTCTCAAACTGAGCATGTGTTTCTGTGATATTGCAGGGAATTTGGCCGTTGGAAGGTGAACAGCTTGGCCCTGGAGAGACAAGAGAACAATGGCTTTTCCTTGCCGCTGGACCCAGAGTTCCTCCAGACCATTAGGCAGCTGGGCAGGAGGCCCAGTCTCAGCGCCATCACTGACAACATTATCAGGAAATACGGAACCCACTTCCTGCTCTCTGCGACGCTGGGAGGTAAATAAAACTACATGGGCTGTGGTTCTCCTTGCTGTTATTAACCTGCCTTAGCACTAGGGAGAAGCTGTGTTAAAAGGTGAGGTAAAAGATTTTATTTCACCTAAACTCAGACAAAAAACAAACAAAAAATCTCTCAGAAATCATTTCATGACCTCCAAAACTTTACCAGTGTTTAAACCAGTAACTGTAGAGTAGCTATGATAGTTAAAGGTGCTTATTGCAAAGCATTAAATTAAATATAAAAAATGTTAACCTGAACTGCATCATATAGTGCAGATTAATAGCATTTACTCCAGTATTTTCAATTCTGAAATGTGGGTCCACACCCAGTGCAATCAGACTTCTCTGCTGAAGGTTCAGTCACCTGATTGACCTACATTAGGCTGGTCATAGTCTGTGTTGGTAAACAAATATGGCAGAATCAGACAAGCGTAGAAATGAAAAGAAGATGTTTAGGTAGCAATATACAGTACCAGTGAATCTGCTGCTAAACGTGAAATAAAAGAAAAAGATTGAGTAAGACAACTGTCATGAATAAATTTTAGGGACAGAGGAGAACCTTGAACACAGAGCTCAGCTTACAAACACACCTTTTCCAAAACTCTGCTAGAACAGTAAGTTTACTGTTTGACCCATTTTCAGTCACTTTGGCTCTTCCTATAGGTAAACAAATGCATGTGGTAGTTCCTTAAAGGAGACTTTCACCATCGATAAGAGAAAGATATTCTGCAGATTGTTTTTTTTGTTTGCTATTTGTGAATATTGTTGTTTCTATGGATGCCCTTCCTTAAGGTAATTCGTTAAAAAAATGTGTACACAATACAGCATTCAAACACTTTATCATATATTAGTTTCTCTGCAAGAACATCAGCATTCAAATGAGGAAATTTTCATATGAAGCAATCTTTAGGATTTGGCTTTACAGAAAACAGCTTAAATTGTGTCCTTAAAACTAAACATCTGACTAAATGTTGGCTCAGCTGTGAACATGAAGTTGTTTGCGGTTATTTAAGCTCATATTCTCCAACTCAACATGTAAAAATCTGTCTTTGAAGTGGTTTGACAAAAATGCCAGTGGATCCTTTCCAGAACAATAGGCAGAAGTTAGCTGCACTGAGTATTGTAATGTGCAGCAAAGCTTCCACTGCTATCGTGTGCAAAATCTCCACCCTCTGCTCCTCTGCTGGCTCCTTTCATCTTTTGTATTTGTGCATAAACTCTTTAAAGAAAAATACCAACAGTATTTAGATGAAGTAGAATGGCAATCGTGTACATTATCTGCTTCAAACAAAAAGAGCTTCAACAGCCTGTCGAACAATGCACAGTATTCTACATCCAGCCTTTTGTTACTGAAAGCCTGTGGAAGACTTGGTAAAAAGCATGCTGTGTGTTCTTGCACACAACAAAATGCTGAAATCTAATCCTTGTTAAACATTTGCAAAGCTAATCTTTAATAAAGTCACAACTCTGCCTCATTGTTTAACTGATTGAATTAGAACATGTGGTCAGGTCATCGTTATGCATCATAAATCACTTTATACCCTTAAGGATGAGTTTTTATTTCAAGGCTGTGTCATAAAATGTAGAATCCATGTTAACTATAAACTTCCTCAAGCCTAAAAGTAAATTTAGCCCCTTTGCTCATTTCTAAATCTCTAAGAGAAATAAAAACTACATAAGAATA
Organism: Kryptolebias marmoratus; assembly: GCF_001649575.2. Lineage (NCBI taxonomy): Eukaryota > Metazoa > Chordata > Actinopteri > Cyprinodontiformes > Rivulidae > Kryptolebias > Kryptolebias marmoratus. The sequence goes on along the minus strand of NC_051453.1, from coordinate 1,177,833 downwards.
ATGATGTAAATAATTTAATAACTCATATATGTTCAACTTGATGGAATCACTGCATTAAGGCTCTTATTATAAAGCCTTAGAAGTGTTCATTATCCCTTTATTAGTTAATATACATTGTAGTAAATAAACACATTTTGTTCTTTAGGGCTGGCCCTCAGTTTACCTCTGGTTTTACTGGTTTACTCTGTGATTAAAAACTCAAAATCTCAGCTCATCTAACCAGAAATTGTCTATAGTTGTCCCCACTTCATTTAAAAGTGTTTTTCTTCAAACAGGTGTGGCTTGATGGCAAAATTGATTTAATTTTCTCTGACTGTGTTGGCTTTAAAAAGAAGCTGAAGATTATTTTTTTTCCACACTATTTTTATTTTAGACAAGCTAAGAAAACATCCCGCTCTGCTTTTTTGTTCAGTACAGCATGTTTCAAATAGAAATTACTGACAAAATCTTCTGCTCACAGAATGGGTTGGGAATGACTCTCAGGTAGTACCACATACAAAATCACCTGAGTTAGAGCCATTTTTGAGTTGCCTAATACAGATTAGCTGAGGTGGCCATCTTGAATTGGGTTAAGTCCAAAGGTTAATGAGTTGTACTTATACAGTCTCTCCAGAGGTTATTTTCTGACAGTTTCATTCATTCCCATGCAGTGATTCTTGAAATATTTTGCTAACAGGCAGGCAAAGGAACACATATTTACCTTTGGCAGCTGATGATAATTATGTTAAATGTAATGTGTTTTGGAATATATTTCAGCACTTTGCATCGTATTAATTGCTCCCAACCACCTGTAACTAAGCTGTTTGTCTCTGTGTCCATTATCAGAGAAAAGGGACTGCATGGGATTGTGCAGAGGTCTGGATGTGTCCCTAGCCTGTAAACATTTGACTAAATCTAGCAATAATGTCTTATTTCTCTTGTTTACTACTTTTGTCAAAGGTACTTAAGTCATGCAGCTTATGCTTTCAGTCCTGAGCACAGCCACAGGCGTAGTCTGAGGAGAGACGATAAGTTCCCATGTTGTGCTGCAGCTTAAACATTAAAATTGTGACTTTGCATGTTTAAAGTTAGATAACAGTGATAAAAGTGGAACAATATAAATCATCCCACGGTAACAAAGGCTGTGCCAGGATTCATGGGATTGATCTTCAGAGAAAAACAGCCAAATTTAGTTACAGGTTCGATACACTGGAGGGTTTTTTAGGCCAGAAAAAGAACCAATTCACTGCCTATTATGCAGAGTCACAATGTAAGAGTCATCCTTAAACACAATTTAACTTTTGGTACATTTTAGATAACCATTGTTTGATGGCTGAACATTCCTGCATGTCCCTGGAGTGTTTTATATTTTTTTCCTCAGACTTTTTTTTTTAGATTTATACTAAAGTAGCTGTTGTGACACAGCATCAGCTGCTTTGACAGAACAGGAGTTTCTGACTCTGAGAACAGAAACAAATTGAGGGTTTTAACTCTTGCATTTGTGATCCATAACTGCAAGCTCATAGTCATCTCCACTGGCTTTGTTACTTATTTCCTGGCACAAGGCAGACATTTGGAGATCAGTGGAACAGCATGAAACTATTGGCTCTGGTGTGCACTTGTGCCTTGACTTGACAAAGAGGATAACCCAGTCCATACAAAAACAAATCAACAGACCAAGTGCAAAACTCCACAGGGTGCCTTTGAGAGAGAAAGAGAGTGAGAGGGAAAAAAGGTTGCTTCGTACGAGGAGTGCGCAAATTGATTCAAAGGTGCTTTTGTTTTTTGGTTTTTTTTCCAACATAAAAACATCTTGAATGTATCTCTAAAGCATGAATAGCATGAATTTTCCTTATTTAATAATAACAAGAAAAATAGGTCTCCAAATGACACGTTGCCATGGTAAGTGCAAATACATCAATAAGTGGCAAAAACATTATCTGCAACATAATGCCTAAAAACATACTTCATTATCCCTTTATTAAATGGTTCAATTTTAATTTTGTTTTATAAATTAGAAGAAATTGAAAGATGTTTTGTTGTAGAAATGTTAATCTGTATCTATTCCCAGAGGTCTAATATCTCTGCAAATTAAACCACTTTGTCCATAAAACCATATTTCATTAGAAAAGATTTTTTAATCGATTGCTCACGTGTCCCAAACCTGTCAATACACTGCTCTCTGAAAGCTTTGGATCATTTATTACTAAAATACTAATTCTATCAAGCATTTCAGTTTATGCAAGCTGTTTATGTGTCATCCATCTTGAGTTTTGTTGAAAATTAGCATGAATAGTTTCTCACTCTTAATGCAAGTAGCTATTTTCTGATAAAATAAGCTCTGGTAGATGTACATAGGTTAGTAAACGCCACTTCCAACTGAGCATGCTGCAGTATTTGTGTGTGTACACAGGAGATGAGTCATAAATATTGGACCAACGTGTCATTGTGTGTGTGCATTCATAGGGGAAGAGTCTTTAATGATCTTTGTGGACAAGCGGAAGCTGAGCCGGACATCTGAAGTAGGTGAATCCAATGGAACAGCTGTGACGCTGGAAGCTCTGCACCAGCTGGCGGCCTCCTACTTCATCGACAGGGAGAGCACCTTGCACAAGCTGCACCACATCCAGATTGCATCTACTGCCATTAAGGTAAAAAGCCTGCTTTTCAACGGGATTGGCTTAACTCAGTCAGATTAATCTAGCTTTAAACTGCATTTCTAAAGTGTTTTTTGTTGTTGTTTAATATTTTTAATAACTGTATTTTCCCACACACTGAATTAGCTTCTTCACTGTAAGGAAACCATAGCTAATGAGGGGTATGCATGGGGCTTTTCAACAAAGATTTAGCTCATTTTAACAAATGCAGCTGTTTTTGCCAAGTAATCAGATGCTTTTTGTCTTTGTGAATGTAGTCTACAGATTCATTTTGTCTGTAAACCCCTCAAACAACTGTGTGTATGTTAGAAACTGTATTATGACATATTTACATGTGACTCATTTTGGTGGACTGATGTTTAGTCACTCCATTACTTTTTTTTTTTATAAAAACACAAAACAAAAGAGATTATTTCCGTTTCACTTTGTTTCAGCTTCCTGATTAATGGACTTTGAGTCATTGACTCTGACTATAACATCTGTTTCAGTGCTCATGTTTTTGAGATGGTAATTTCAATTGTTCTCCCTCCCATGGGGATAGGAATTAGAACAAATTAAGAAAACCACATTCTGCAGTGGTTAGTATTTGCCAAGTACTTTTCACTTGCGAACAGTTACTGTATGCAATTTAAAACTCGTAAAAAAGCCCCGGTTGAGCAAATTTGGCCTGTTTCAAGTGTTGAATATCAATATTAAAACGTACTTTAAAGTACTTGGTTAGAAGAATGAGACATATTTAAAGGCTATAAGTTACACATAGGCTAATAAACTGAAGCTACTTTCCTACTGTTTTTAATTAATGAACCATTAAAAATGTATGCACTTTAGGACCCTGTCTAATGTTCTAATGTTATTTTGAGACACCTTTACTGAAGCAACTACTTCATCACTGAAAAGATTCCCTTCATTAAAGTGTTTGGAAAAATGTCTACCACTGCAGGACGCACTAAGTTTTGTTGAATCACAAGATGTATTTTGTAATTTAGACTCCTTTTACCACAATAAAATGCATACTTTGATCTGAATGTCAATAACAAGAGTGACAATATTATAATTATATTTGTTTAAATGGGTATATAAATAAATATACTTCTCGTTTTAAAGAAAAAAAAAATGTTTACCAGTGCCTCCCCAAATTTTACAATATTATTAGAAGTAGTGTTAGTAGCTGTAGTAATAGTAGTATAGTAGTAGTATAAGTAGTAATATATGTTAGTTTTTGTTATGTTATTCTATGTTATAATTGCAGAGTAGAAGAAGTAAAATAAAACAAACAAAAAATAAATAAATAAAAGGTGCTGAAAATATGATTACAGCTGTAAAAAAATGATGGAAAGAAAGCATAAAAATAACAAAAATAGTTCCTATCCCATTTTTTTATTCAATATTTTTTTCTTATTTACCATTTTTATAGTGATTGTGTTGTTTTATTATTGCTTTATATTTTCTTAATTGCTTTCATATTTTCTGCTCATTAACTATTGTTATTTTTATCACGTTTTCAGCTCTTTTTTTCACCTCTGCCTGATTAGAGAGCATGGCAGCTTGAGCCTGATTCTGTTGCCATTAAGCAATGAGTGTGGGACATGAAAGGCAACTATACCACTAGAATAATAATAATTTACACCATACTGCAAGAAAAAAATATAAGGTAGAGAAGAAAGGTTTACATTTTTCTTAAGATCAAGCTAAACTTAATTAAACTTGCATTTTAGACAAGTCAGTCAGATATGTATTCATTTTTTATTTTCATAAAAAGAAAAACATCCCATTTTATAGCAGAAAATCAAATATCCAAAGAACATGGTTTGTCTGGTTGATAGGTTTGCTTGTTTTCTCGCTAACAGTGCTTTGTGTGGACTCAGTGATACGATGACGAGACATTTTAGTAAACATGCACGTTGGATGAGCACAAAAGAATTACACCAAGAGAATATGCAAAGCAGGAAGTGTTGCTTGTTTTTCCTTTATGTGCATATTCACAAGCACATATATGGAACAGCATGCTGTGTGTATGATGTAAATATCACCCTGCATCTTTTACTGCTTAATAACTTTATAGTGAGTTCATTCATCACTGTGTCATATGCTATCAGGCCAAAAGGACTGAATAAGCCGAGTTTGTCTTTTACGCAGTATTCTCAGGGTTTTTCTGAGGAAAACGTTTCTTCACATGGTTTTATTGTGTTTACACTCGCCTGTGGTAAACAACAGATTAACGTCACAGAATGAAGATAATAATGAGAACCTTCTAAAGCACCAATTCGAGACACTGTCAGCTTCTTCAGCCTGCTTGTTAGGAAACCATGTCTGCTACTGCAAAGATACTGTAGTGTTCAGAAACACGCTCTGATCTAACTGAGAAAACTGTATCTGTTGTCTAGAAGCTGCTGCGTAAATGTGGTGAGGAACTGGGATAAGCTGCTGCTCCGTGTTAAAGGACTTTTAATATTTGAAGATGTGCCATGCTAAAATAAATTAAAAAGTAATGTGAAAAACCTTGACAATAATTAAAATGTTATTAGATAAAACCTGGTTAAGATGGGGAGCCATTCCACAGTAACTAAAAGGAAGCCACAGAGACCTGACATGATTTTTTAATGTTTTTATTTAGTTATTTTATTTGTACCATGAGAACTGTATTCAGCATAAAAAACTCAATAAAAAAATACATAAAATCAAACTGTTGAACAATCAGTTTGTGTCGCCGTCTTATGATCTTCATCACTGAAGACAGCTGCTTCAGTTCTTATCACAGAAACTAAAAGATCACCAAGTTGCAGAGTTGCACTGACGTCAACTTTGCACCTGCAGCGTGTTGGTGTGTTACTAGTAGATGGCTGAAATGTTGTACATGCACATGTTTTTTCACACTGCTGACCTTTCTGTTGGGTCGCCGCTGCAGCGCATGTGCTGCCTGCAGTTTGTTTGCATACCACTGTTTTTAAGTGCTCTTAAATAACTTCTCATTCCTCACTCATCCACCAGATCTTTACGATCACAAAACTGTAACTTCCTTCACCTTCCTTGCTCCAGATTGAGGTCCATGGGAGATCGGGCTTTTGCTGTCGCTGCCCCCCGGCTCTGGAACTCTCTCCCAGATTATTTGAGAGCTCCCCAACCATTGATTGATTTTAAAAGAGGCTTGAAGACTTTTTTATTTAAGCAAGCCTATTCTGCTTCTACATGTTTTTTTATGATGTTGTTTTTATCTCTGATTTTTTATCTTTGATTTTAATTGCACTGTGTAGCACTTTGAGATTTTTGTTAATGAGAAGTGCGGTATAAATTGGATTTATTATTATTATTATTATTATTATTATTATTATTATTATTATTATTATTATTATTATTATTATTATTATTATTATTAAATACAGAATTCCACATAATTTATAGTTGATATGTATTAAAAAATCATAAAAAGACATTTAATAAGTGAAATTAGAAAACATGCGAACAGGCATTCATTTATTTTACTGTCTGTGACACATTTTTAATAATAAAAACTATAGTAAAATTGTGTTTATGTTTGTTTTGAGTGGATTTGGACGTTTTCGGGTTCTAATCTCGAGCCTGCATGCAGCTGCAGCTTGTTTGAGTATCGGTTTATACACTGGTAGCATAAACTCTAATCTGTTAACTTCAAAGTATTCATTTAAAGCTTTGTAAAGTAAAATTATTTGAAGGAATTCATATAACCTGCTGCCTTTAATGGGAGAGGTTTTGACTAAGATAATTTTATGTCAATAAATTAATTATTGTTAAAAAATAACAATATACAAAATCTCATGAGTGCGTTCTGAATAACTCTCAGCTACTACCACATCAAATTTGAACTCAGTATCAGTAAAAATGACTGAGTTACGTATAACCTGCTTTATTTGTTGGCTAATGTTAATTAGTTATGGTGGCCATCTTGAATGAGGTTGATTCCCAATGATAATCAGTTGTTGGTGTACATCCAGTTACTTTTTAAAGGTTTCATCAAAGTCTATCCAGTAGTTCATGAGATATTTTGCTAAAAGACAAACAAGGTTCAGTCCAACAGTTATTGTTAAAGTTTTAAACAAAGATCTTGTTTAATTTGTTACAATTAGAGTGTCTTTGTGAATGACTCAGCTGCAATCACAGCGAATCTTACAACTGACTGAGTTAGAATTACAGTAAAATGTCAGCAGCATTTTGTTCTTTGTTTTTAACAATGATCTTACATCATCTGTCAGCACTTTGGGTATACATTGACAACCAATCTCTTTAAGACTGACTGGAGGTGTAGTTTTTATTTTTTGAACTGGGTTGATCCCAAAAGTTAATCCATTATTGATATACAATCAGTGATTTCTTTCTGCAAGTTTTATTTAAATATGTCCTGTGGTTCATGAATTATTTTGGTAACACACACATAGAGACAAGCAAAAACATGATTGTCCATCTTTGCCTTTTGGAGATAATTACATTGATATTTTGCAGAGCCAACACAAAGTCAGCCCGGGACAGTGGTGTCCAGTCCTGGTCCTGGAGGACCACTGTCCTGCATGTTTCAGTTGTTTCTCTGCTCTTCGGCAGCTCTTCCAGTTGTGCAGAAGCCTGTTAATCACTCAGTCATTCAAGTCAGGTGTGTCACAGCAAATAAACACCCATTTTAAGGAGTTACTGCTCTAAAAGCAGCAAAAAACAACTTAAGTCTCTAATTTCTTCATCCAGGCTCTACCACAGCATTTCAAAAAACCTAAATTGTCTTCTCCTTTCTGAGCAGCAGACCATTTTTCACAGACTTATCTTTAGTGATGCCCTGCTGTACAGTCAATCAGAGATAAAACTGTATTTCTTTAAAGTGAACTGGGAAGAAGATGGTGAGCTGATAGGGCTGCCACCGCTAGACCAGAGTGCTGCTAAAACCTCTTCTGATTGAGATGAATGGCAAAAAAAAGCTTTTTATTTGTTTATGAGGCATTTTTAGGTGACTGATTGGAAGAATTCCCAGCATCAGCAATCTCTAATTTCAAGCAGGGGTTGCTGTCTTATCCCAATGAAGACAGATGCTGAAACAAAGCAGTCTTTAATGAGAATACTGGGCTCTTGGTTTTAAGAGATACCATGTTTAAATAGTAGAACTGCCTGCCTTTCAAGCCTGCAGGACTAAACACAGCAGCAGTGGAAAATAATCAGACAGGAAAAATGAGAGAGGAGTGCTAAAAAATGGCACTGCCGTTACACAGTGTGATGAATTAGTCCTTCCATTTCAGCAATTTCCTTTGAGAGCCTCTATCATTTGTCAAACATTCTGTGGTATGAGTTAAGGTGTTATATGCAACTGAAGAGAAAAGACCAGAGGAGGACAGGGAAAGACCTTATTCAGAGGGCCCTTTTTGCCAAGGTCTGAGGAAGCAGCAGGTACGACGCAGGCTCTGCTGCATTAAAGAAAACGAATTGAACTAAAATTTATGGAAGAAAATCGTTGACGGTGACGAGCCGTGATAAGGACTGATAGCCTTGAGAGTCATGCGGAGGGACTATTTATTTGTCTGGGTTGAAGTTAAACTGAAGGATCTGAAACAGAAAAGGTTGAGTTTTATTGGCACAACAAACAAAAAATAAACATGGCTTAGTATTTTTTAATATTTGTGAGTATGAATGAATAATTCACTGCAATAGATTTTTTTTCTTTCTCAAGTATCTTAATTTTTTTCAGAATGAAAGATAAATGTTCAATTTTTTGTCTTTTTACTTTGCCTTCATCTGATTTACATTTCAACAAGATAAGTTTGCTGCCATAGTGTGTTTTAAATGAAGCAGCCCTCGATGATGGAGTGTAAATAGACAGATGATATCTTCTGGAACAAGTCCCAAATTTGACAGTTATTGTCAAGATTTTGAAAGTTAAGTTCAGCTATTTCTTTTTAATCTGCAATTGCTCAAAATAAGTGAAGCCAAGAGAGCAACAACAGAATACGGAGTCAGATTTGCTCCCTTGGCACCTCTTCAAGTGACTGGTACTTCCTGTAAGAAAGAATAAGTTTTTCCTGTGAACATAACAGCACATACAGAATTAAATTGCCCTTTCTGCTACTTTCTTTTTTTTTTTTTTTCCTGTCTGCACACGGTAATTTCATTGTGATTCTATTTTTCTCCTCTTGCCCTTTTACTTGCTTGTACTTTAAAGTTATGTTATTCTGCTTTTACTTCAGAGAGTAAGCCACTGCAATAAAGTGGCCTTAAACATGTTCCTCAAATTATAATAAACGCAAAGTAAAAAAAAAATAATAAAATGTCTGGAACGCTATCACAGATGCAAATGTAGATTTACCCATTTCCTATGCTGTGGTGATTAAGTGAACAACAACCATTGAAGGTGCAGCAAATAAGACAATTTTGAGATGAGCTTTGATTTTCATGAAATATTAATATTGTCCTGTCTTTCTTTTCCTCCTGCAAGCAGAAAAGTGCAGCAATTTAAAGCCCATTGTTGCCCAGACATCACTGGCTGGCTAAATAACATTTGATGCTGTTTTGTGAAATTATTCATATGAGGGATTTGCAGCAGTGATGAATCTTCATCAGTAAAATGCTCACATCTAACTGGTCTTATAATAATATTAAAGCCTTACATTGTTAAATAATAAATGTGCCTCAGAGCCTTCTGTATCAGTCAAACATGTTAACAGGCTAAGTGATGTGTTGCCCTGCCAAGGAGCCACATTAGGCAATCATCCATCCACTGTGCAAAAAGAAGCACGATGATCTATTTGTTTAATACATATATTATCATGACCAATTAATATTAATATTTTATTGATTTAACGTCATTTCCTTCTTTTTTCCTTTGACAATTCAAGTTCAAGCTTCAGTGAAATCTTACTGTACACCCTCATATCTACTTGCAACATATTCCGCCTGATAGAAATATCTGAAACTCAAGAGAAAAATGTAAGTTTTTCTTTTCTATGTGTAGATAATGTCTGTGACGGAAAAACGACAGTGTATGACAGTGTATAGCTGCATCAATAACAAAAAGCAAAGGACAAATTACAGTGGTGCTGTGATCAGTCTTGCTATGCAGCAGAAAATTATAGCACACAAAGAATCATAATGAGCTGATGATCACTAGCAAATAATCATAAAACTGAGGGAAGTGTCACACACTCCAGGGTTTGTAAGCATTACACTTAATTTAATCAATGCTTTGTCCCCCAGGCTCTCTTGATTCTGATTTATTGGCCCTCAGGCCCTCTTGATCCTGATCCTGAGCTTGATCAGTGTGATCAGGCACACTGATCTGAAGAAGGCCTGAGGGCTGAAACGGAATAAAAGTCCGGTTTAATACACTTTAATTCCACTTTGTGGAAAGCTTTCAAAAGCTGTGTTGCTATGGCAATGCATCATGCAGCTGTTGCGTTACCAGCCTGGAAGATCCCACAAATCCAAAAGGGATGCTTTAGGGGTTCCCTTCATGTTGGAATCTGGTGCATCTGGCTCGTGACCACACGTCTATTTAAAACACGTTGGTGCTTTGAATGTCTTCATGCAGAGACTTTCTATAACGTCAAAGAAGTAGAAGATTTTGCATGAAATAAAAGCTTTTATTTTTATTCAGAATTTATGGCGGATTTACATAGAAAATGGGATGCCTGTGAAAACAGGGAGAAAAGGAGCACCAAACATGTCTCAGGCTCTGCTGCTCAAATTGTGAATTTCTTTTAAACCTTTCCTAGTTGTTAGGTTTATTTATTATTTGTTTTTACTTTGTTTTTGTTCGCAGGCCTAAACAATTAGCTTGTTTACTGATTTTGTGTACAGGAGGAAATGTCAAGCCACAGCTACAGGTGATAGTTCAGATTTTGATTAGATGTGGTTCTGTGACGTTGTTATGAGTAATCAATATCTTACATGCTGATGGAGCTCAGAGCATTATCGGTTTGACATCTCAGACAGCCGTTTTCTCAGGACAGCTGAGCTTTTGGTGATGTCTTGTCAGGAAGGGCATCCGCTGGAAAACAATTACCAAATCTTTGTCAGAGTTTGCTCACTGCGGCGACCCCTGCAGAGGAAAGCAGCTGAAACAGTAAATAAATGAAATAAAAATCAATAAACTACCATTTGCTTGAACCATTATCAAATTTGGGGGTTTCTCCTGCACTGCTTTTACATCAGATAGTGTCTTTTGTCTTTGGCACATTTGAATACTAATTTTCCCATGGGTCATATAAAATTAACTCCAGCTTGAGTCAGTCTCCAGTTGAGCTAATTCTAAACTTCTCTGTAAATAACCATCTAATCCAAGTGTGGCGATGAAATCAAGGTGTCTTAAATAACATCTGCTTAAACTGTGGAGAATCTTTGAGACTGGAGTTGTTTTAAGAGCTGGACTTACTCTAACCAGCTGCTACTTTAACTTCCTCTCAGAGCTTCTGCCCGATTTCAAGAGTTGTCTCTTCTGCAGGTAAGATACTGACTAAACTCCACAGAACCCAGCTTCAAAATGTTGAACAATTTTTAATGACTTTTCTGTGAGCAGAAAAAAAGTTAGGGAAAATGTATTACTAGTGTTATCATTCATTATTTGTTTGTTTTAGAAAAAATAAACCCTCTTTGTATAAATACGATTAAGAGTTTTAAATACAATCAAGGATTCCAAAGTAGTCACTGGTTTGAAGTCCTAAATGAAATGTAATAGTTGGATTGTTTAATATGTGACAATGTTTTTGTTTGTTTGTTTTCTCCCATTGTCCCTATAGTAATAAAGACCATACATGCATAAACTAAATTAAGAATAAGAATAATTGTGGCCATATAAAACATTGTATTTTGAGTTTTCTGTGATTAGTTTTTTTTTTTCTCAGTCAGTCATATAAAGACACAAACAGAATAATAATAATAAAAAGGAATTTTTAGAGGAATATTTTCTGAAGGGTTATTTGAAGAGTAAAAAAACATCTCAAAAGGCAACCCTGAGGGGTAAAGTAACATTCTCTTTGATAAGATAAACAAGTCATGCCTGTGGTATGTGTAAGCATCACAAACTGCTTATTCTAGGAAAGCCTTTAAGTGCAATTAAATGTTCCATTAAATGCAGCTGTTACTTATTCCAACACAGTCAGCACAATTATTTTGTACTCAGTTATGGCACATTAATAATTCCCTCACCAACTGATCCATGTCATTAGTATTTCATGTTTTTAGTATAACTTGTGTATATATATATATATATATATATATATATATATATATATATTTTCCCCCTTTAGTGAAAGATAAATTAAACGTCCAATGAGTTATTAAAAGCAGTATTTTTTCTTTCTCTCTCTCTTTATGGCTGCTTTCAAATTAATAAGGCTGACTGTGCACACATGCTCTGCTCCACTGGGTTCTTTTTGCAGATGGTCTAATTTCTATGCATAGAGGAACTATCTCTAGATTTGCATTTGGTCAATTTTCTTCTTTAAGTTGGACATCTGTCTGTTGTAGAATTTAATCTGCTGGTCCCCACAGAGGTTGCTTGGATTTTAATTAATTGTGTTAATGCATCAAAAAAGTCTGTTTTTTCTGCTTCCAAGACTCATTATTTAGTTTGTTCTGTTTAAATTGAAAAGAAGTTGAATCGCAGATGCTCAGGCTTACTTTTTATGTGTGGCTGAGATCAGATACATGCTATACCATATATACTCAGAGCTGCCAGCTTTCATGTCTCCTCATGTCTCTGTGTGTTATTTGTTAATCTTGGATTTGTCAAAAGTAGATATTAAGAAAGAATAACAACTTTTCTGCCCACAGAGGGAAAAGATTTTGTTTTTGTACCGGCTGGATTCTTATCAATCTGCCAAGCAATTGTTATTTCTTATTGACCTTTGAGAAAATATTTAAAGCAGACACGGTCATGGTGTTTGGCAATAATTTGCAAGTGACACCTTAGAAGATGGATTTTGCCTGAAGATGGCAGTTTATCTTTGCTGCCCTTGCAACCTGGATAAACGCATCCTCTGAATCAAGCTTATGTCAAGGATGATTGAGCTGAGATTGTGAAAACTCCAAATATGATCTCAGAGCGCAGGATATATCCTACACAGTATTTTTTAATGCGTGTCCATGTTTTTGTCAGCAGAAATCTGATCTTGCCTTTTTTACCTGGGTTGCTATAATATCGTTTTTAAACACTTGTAGCAAAAAAAGTGTCAGCGTGAAAAGTTCCTGGGATTTCCTCAAGCATTTGGACGTCTAATCTTTTAACTATCTTCTTCAAATATTATCTTAGACAATATACTTGATATTAAACAATGACTTAGTTGATCTAAAAAATATGTTAGAAAAAGAAAAATCATTACATGCCAGAATCTGTAAAAGTGTCCTTTATTTTTAATATATAATTTTGTTGGTTCACAATGAAGCAATAAAGCTACATGTCAACATGCAACTTCTTACTATAAGATAAGAGAAATGTGATCTTCTGCAACACATTGCACACAGAGAGTCGGGAGCAGAAAGTGTTCTCATATAAGCGTTGAAAATAGAATTTTAGGAAGTTTTCCAAAATTTGACATTGTGTTCGCTGCCAGCTGTGTTTGTCTTTCTCTCGTGCCTATTTTTCTTCCGTTGTGTGCGAGTCTGTGTCTCCCTTGTTCTCTCTGTGTTCCTGTGAGCATGGCTTCCTGATCCTTGGCAAGCCACTTGGCACAGCTGCTCTTCATCAACTCATCACCATGCAGTATTTCTTCACTGGGACTCACTCTCATTGTCAGATTGTTGTAGGATTCAGTTTGATAATGCTTAAGCCTATCAAAACATCTTGCTTTTTTATTTTTTAGCCAGAGATTGTGTGACACTACTCTACAGTCTATCATCCCTGACTTCAGCCATGTTTAGCTCTAAGAGTAAAGAAGAAATAAAATTATGTTAAAAACAAGGTTTTAAACTATTTTAACCTGGCCTACACAGAACTGCATGCTCTGTGTTTGCTGAGTCCTTTTCTCTCTCTCTCCCCATTACCAGACTCGCAGATAAACACAGAGCTTGTTAAAAATTTATTTTAGAATATGCAGTGGTTTCTAATCAATTACTTGACTCATAATAGAAATAAACCCATTTAGCTTGAGTGTGACTTAATAACAATTTTCTACCTGAACAGGCTCAAAAGGTTCATTTGTCCAAAAGAAAAATGTCCTCCTGCCACAGAAGAGAGCAATAATAATAATTAAGAATAAATAAATAAACAGGGCAAAAACTGACTCGGTGATCAGAAGTAGATACAAGTAAGCAGCAGATACTTCACAAAAACATTGTCTAATCTTCTGCTCTGGTAAATTTGCCATTGTTTAGTTTTTTGTTGTTGTTTTTTTCCTCCTCTCAGGTTATTTTTTCCACTATAAATTTCACAACTGTTGCAAAAAAAACCTTGATACATTTTACCTTGCACTTAATTCTGCTAATTTGTCAAAGGAATTATTGTGATTTAGGCTTCCTCAGCAGATGAGTAAAAATCACAGGTGGCATAAATTTTTGAAAAGGAGAGGCATTTTATTGGCTTTCAATGAAAAGCAGAAGACAAAGTGTTGGTTATTATGCAGACTCTTTGTCAAAAGAAACTTTTGTTTGTGTTGAATATTTTCTGCTTAACTGTCCTCCCTATGCATACTTTTATTTTTTTAAATACTGCATTTAGTTCTCAGGAAACTAAAGAAAAGAAAGAGATAAATACATAAAAGTCGTGATTTTTTTTTTCCTTTTCTACTCCTACATGTTTGAACCTTCTCTGAGTCAATTAACCTGACTTGGAACAGGTGTGTAAAACTAAATTGTCTCTCCACCTCCAGCTGGTGCTTGCAACACTCCTACTCATAAAAGAACATTCTTGTTTTCAGTGATCTTGTCAGTCATTGCTGTCAAATCTTAGACAAAAATAAATTCTCAAATAGGAAAAAGACTTATTGCTGTTTTAGTACAAATAGCTGTTTGTGCAAAAATAAAATGAAATATGTAAAAATGGTTAAAAAAATGAATGAATGAATGAATGAATGAATAAATGAATGAATTAAAATACATATTCTGAAAAAGTTTAAATGCATTAATTAAAGTTAATTTATTTCAACTTCTGGCACGTCACTAATTTAGTATTTTCTTAAGAGAAAAAAGCATCTGGTTTGAATGAGTGCAACTGTGCTAACTACACTGTGTTTGCTCCTCTTGAAACTGCATATTAAACTATCAATAGCAGAGAGGGGAAGCAATTTATTCACTCCAGAGGAACTTTACACCTCCCACACAGTTGTCAGTTTTCTCAGAAAAGTTTTTTTTTTCTAGCAAAGCCCACACCATTTTCTTCTTTTTGCAATCCCCAATTCCTCACAGATGATTTTATTCTGTTCACAAGTCCTCCATAATGGCACTAGAAGTTTCTAAAAATCAGTATTTATTACGTCACATTAGCTGACATTGTACACAATATTTTTAGAGGATGGAGTTCTCTCCCACAGTTGAAAGATAAAATTCCTAAAAGGTAAATACAACAGAAAGAAATCACATCATCTATGTCCACAGTTGGCAGTAAATGTGATGATTTTTGCACAGTTTACACAATGAATTTTATATACAAATCAAAAGCTTCTGGTAAATGTTATAAAATGCAGATTTCACACCTTTTTTGTTTTCCTGTATCATTTGAAAGCATTCTTTAAATTTTGTTTTTAAAAGATGTTTTGATGCAGAAATAAAACCTAATGTGAATGCAGTGAGAGTAGCATCACGCTGTATTTGCCATCAGGCTTTTCACATCTATTCTTTGGAACGAACCTACGAGTTTTTGAAGTTTGACAATTAGTCCCGTTTACAGATTTTAGAAGTGATAACGAGCTTGACTCAGCCAGAGGCATGTCAGCATGTCATTAATCTTCTTTGACCATTTTCTGAGTGCTCTTGTTGTGTGTTTCCAACCACAGTCTTTATAAGAGGTCTGAATCCATCCAGCGCATTAAATCAGAATGTTCTCCAGTTTTAGTCCTCATTCACAGCATCACCAGATACCAACAGCTTGAGGCAACCGTGGACCAAACAAAAAGAACTCCAGGCAAGAAAAGCTTGCCTCATTTTTGTGAAAGCTTTGGAGCCCAGTAAGGGTGAGGTGTACGAATAAAAACAGAGGTCAGGCAATCTATTCTCTCACTTCAGTAATCTACTATGAAGCATGACTTGGGTGTAGTGAAACTGAAAAGTTATATTCAATTTTATTCCTACCTGAGCTGGTTTATTTTTTGACAATAGTTAGTAGGTGTCAGGCTCTCTCCATTTCTTCTGAAAAAAACACCTTGAAAAAATACCCAGAATCCTTAAAAAGATTTCTCAAAAAAAGATTATGCAGTTTTTTTTGTTTGTATTTTATTTATTTATTTTGCATCTTAAGTTCTCTACTAATAACTTTTTATCTGCCATTTTATAGTTTGCAATGAATGCAAAAACAATCATATTTGTTAGTAAATCGACATGCCACACTATAAATAAATATGACAAATAACAACCTCTGCTTTGGACAATAATATGGTATTTGTGATTACGATAATTCTTCTGTTTTACCCAAAGTACTGTTGTGTTGTGGTCTCTCCTAATGGAGTTAATGTTTATTTGGTAGATGTGAAATAAATAAATAAATAAAACATTAAAATCAATTTAAAAAAGGATATTTCTCTGAGGAATATCATCAAAATGTGGATTTGTTGAACCACGTTAACAAATCAGTCCGCAGGTTCCTGTAATTAGTGTGCTGCCAATCCTCTCATCAAATTTCTGTTTGTGTAGTCCTGCTACAATATTTCATATCTCCCACCAAAGTCTGCGCCAAGCAATTACCTGGATCCTCAGGTGCATATGTAACTGAAGAGGACATGCTTACTCTGGCATACAGTGGATTTAAGCAGGTTATGAGAGTCAGTGGACACTGTGGTGAAAAAACAATTTTTAGAGATCAATTTGACAGATGACTCCAGCTTACTCATTATGTTTTACACCTGGGATCCTTGTTTCAACTCAGTTTCCAGCTTACTGACTCATGAAGTCATTATCCTAAACATGACTTTCATGAAGCAGAAGTTTCAATACTGTGCAACATATTTTGTTCCTCCAAAGAAGAAACAATAATAGTGAAGGCTATTAATCTTATTCTGCATGACATTTAGTCACATTTTCTGGATGTTCCTTGTTATTTATTTATTTTTTTTCTTTTTCTTGCTCTGTTTCTCTTTATACGTAATTCCAATAATGAATTGTTTTCTTAGTGTGGATTATTGTTGATCTTCTTCCATCTGTTTAGGTGACCGAAACAAGGACAGGCCCTCTTGGATGCAGTAACTATGACAACCTCGACTCTGTCAGCTCTGTTTTGGTTCAGAGCCCTGAAAACAAGATTCATTTGCAAGGTTGGCCATCCATAATTGAACTCCCCCAATTTCTGATGGAATTGTCACAGTGCCTGTTCTCTTGCAAGCTTATAACTACAGCGTGAGAGTGTCAGAACGAATTTAGCTTCAATCACTCTTTCTTTTCCCTTTTTTTTCCAATGCATGCTTGCAGAGTTCTGAAGTGAATCCTAGGCAGTGATGATTCAGAACAAAAGTAGCAGAACTGTGGAGTAAAAATAAAACTTTGAGTGAATCTGAATATTGCATGGGATGTCAAGTATATATGTGGCAAAAAAAGATTACTAGCTTTAAGTAATTTAACTTACAAAACATCCAAAGCTTCCTCTCTGCTGTGCATAAAGAACTTCTGTACCGCATCCTCTTCATTCAGTCCTGCCGTTGTCCTGTTTCTGTCTTTGCCTCAGGCCTCCAGGCCATACTGCCAGAGTATCTGAGGGCCAGGTTTGTGCAGGCTGCACTCAGTTACATTGGCTGTAATGAGGAGGGCCAGTTTGTGTGCCAGGACAATGACTGCTGGTGCCAGTGTGCTGTCGAGTATCCACAGTGTAACTGCCCTGAGGTGGATCTGAGGGCCATGGAAGCCAGTTTACTTCAAATCAAAGATTCCTGGAACATGGCCAACCAGGACTTTGAGGGGTCAGGTTAGTGCTGTGCTTCTTTCATTCCTAATTTATTGATGATGACTTTCTCATTGACAGCAAATGAAACAAAAGTGTCGTGAGAGATGAACACACCAAATGTAGGAAATAGATGTGGAAAATGTTTTTTCAGATACACCATTTCCTGATTACCACACAAATGTAACTTTACCCTTCATTCTTAAAACTATAAGATGATGTTTTGGCAGAGAAGATATCAATCAAAAAAGGATTTTAGATGATATGTCCCACTTCTCCAGCAAGCACACAGATACAATTCATGTATCTGTATCTATGTATTTATATGTTTTCCATCAGAGACAAGTCACGACTGCACCACACAACCCTACATCAACCCCGAAGCTCAGACAGTAAGAGAGCCCATTACACAGGACCACAGCCCTTTAAAAGTTAGCAAAACACTCAATGTGTGCAGCAATCTCTGTTTTTGGCTGTTCCACCAACATGAACCAAACTGGACTCGTGACATGAATGTAATTAAAAGAGACATCAGTTCCAGCTGTTTGGGGCCAATCTTAGATAAAGATAACTTAACCAATAAAAATATATTTCAGCATTTTATCTTGGACTTTGAATAAGCCACTGCTACCAATGATGGAATAGAATCATTGTCTACAGTTGTTTAAGAAATTATGCCTGTTATTTTCTGAAAAAGGAGCATCACTGTTGAATTACTGTTGTTGTGACAACATGACACATGGATTAGGCTGGAGAAGATGACGTGCGTAGACTGAAGTGCAAAAGCCTGCAACTTTTTTATTATTTATTTTGCAAATTAATACATTACTCCAAATTCTGCATTCTCCATTTCTGCAAAAGTCACAGAAATGTTATAGTTCTGTGCATAACATCAACATTGCAAAGAACCCATTACATTCGTGGTGACTTTTAAAACTAGCTGAAGTTTACCAGTTCAGTGATGTCCTCTTGAAACGTTAGTTGTCAAACTTCTTCAACAGCTCCTTTATACGCTTGACTTCGATTTGTTTTTCTTAAAGGCACTTGTTGTTTGTCAGAACTACTTCATCCCTGACTTCATACAATAAAAAAAGCAAATATGTTTGAAGAACTTGAAAAAACTGCAGATTCTTGAGCTTCTCAGTGACTGAAAGTTGTTTTTCAGATTCTTTCTTTTTTAAGTAATTGCCTAAATTCCTACTGGATGTGTAATTCTATGTTTTTTTTTATTTTTTATTTATTTATTAAATGGTGCAGGACTGGATTGCAGGAATTAATATAAATGAACGAATGTAATCTTGGTGGCAGGGCAAAATCTGTATTTCTTATTGTTATTATTATTTAGCATTTTTTTCCACATCATCTCAACTTTTTTTTGATTTAGTGCATTTTTAAAAGATTTAATAAAAATAATAAAAAATACAAAAGGTTCTTATCTGCCTTTATATTAATTTACTTACTTAAAATATAAGTTTTGATGAGTATCTTTTGTCTTACTTTGTCTTATTACCTTAACATAAATTAAACTGTACACAGTATTTCAAGATACACATGAGGAAATTTATTTATTTCCTAAAAGCCTTTTTAATATAGGGCAAAAATGTTCTCACTTAAAAGCACAACATATAATAGCTTATTTATTTATTTATTTTATGCAAAAACTCAGCAAATCCAATACAGCCACACAGCAGTGCTGCTCATTGATTAGTAACGTTACTCAGTGGTTTAATGCAGCCAGTAATATAACAAATATATCACAGTCCTGCTCTCTGACATTAAAACTGCTACCTGATGGTGTTATCTGTGCCTTTGTTTGTAATGACCAGGACCAGTTTAAGTTTCAACGTCCAGAAAACAAAAGTCGAGCATTTAAAAACGATGTGACTGGATCAACTGTGAATCTGCCGAGTGAAGACCCTGCAGTAGCTCAACGATAATCTGTCATGCTCCAGAAACAAATTACAGTTGCTATATTCTGTTAGCAGCATAAGATGTAAGCTCTAATAAAAATATTTCACGACTCAGTTGTTGCCACTTTATCTGTTAACCTTATTTAATACTCCCTGATAAACATGACAAAAAGAAGACATGGGCAGATTTTAAACAAGCATTTTAATTGAAGTTTCTATTAATAAAATGACAAACTGTCAGGCGCCTTCATTGGCTGTTATTTCTTATGATGTGCATTTTCAGTGCTGTCGATCATGTGCATCTGTTTTAAAAGGTCGTGCAACATATTTCTTTATGAATCATTTATAAAACTCTGCAGCATTCACAAGCTTGAAGTGAGAATCACAGTTTGAGACAATTCCAGCTTTGCCTTAAGCTGTTTTCAGAGCACCTTGCTGGTTGAGAGTGTTACCACGAGCTACATGCTTAAGAGCAACTTGATTACCACATACTTGGCAATAACTTAAGGTGCCCTGAGAAGTACAGTCTCAGAGCTGTATTTAATAAAGAAAAATAGGTTTCTGTGTGCCCCTGTGGCTCTACTTGTACAGTTGATCTTATGGAGAACATCTTACTTCAGTAGCAGAGAGATTAATAATCATAACTGTGATTGTTAAATGAGGTTTCTACTGTCAGCTGATAATGGAGACGATTTGCTTTGATCTCACACTGAGTATAATACGGTTTATTAAAGAGATAATGTAATTTTCAGCTAGATCAGTATTTCAGTTTGAAATAGATTCTTTGATTTAGGTTTTTTAGTGCTCATATTCATAACACCATAGTACGAAGAAAAAAAAACATAATTAAATCAAAGGCTTAGCATTCCTTGAGGAAATTCATATCACCTGCCGTCTTTCATGTCAGAGTTTTAGACCAAAATCAAATTATAGAACTGTATATGCTGCTTTTGTTAAACCTTGAAAGCAGCATTTCTCATGCACCAGTTGTCAAAGTGTTGGGTATGAATGTCAACTACAACCACACCAAATTTTAGGTCAATATCTGTGAAACCAACTGAAAAAAATGTTCTTGAAGTTTAGTTTTTTGTAGCAGCGACATTGCATTGGGTTGGCACTTGTAGAGATTCATGCAATGATTTATTCTGTAAGTTTCATTAAGATTCATTCAGTGGTTCATGGGATGTTTTGGTAACAAACACATACACATCCACACAGGCAAAGACCTTATTGTTCGCATTCGACTTTCAACTGCCAGCAAAAAAAGACATCATCATGTGAGAGAGGTGTTTTAAAAGATGTTTGAAACAAATGTTTTACCCAAACATATTTCTATATGTCACACAATTAACTAAACTAATGTACATAATTGTATGTTCCTTGATCTTATTTATATATATATATATATATATATAAGTACTTGTATCATTACTCCACAACCTCCCAATGTTGTTTCAATATTATCTACACAGTGTCTGTTTGTCTGTTCGTGAGTGGCTCCCAAACCTGTCTTCTATTTTTAACGTCATAAAAAAGGAAAAGCTCTGCTACCTTTTGGGATCAGTGGCTGACAAGATAATAATGGTGGTTACATAGCAGGTTTCAAGGGATGAGGTCTTGTTGTCTGGGTGATAAAACGATGGTCTGGGTTAGCTGTTATTTTCCAGAATATATGACAACATGATATTACATTTCCTCATCAAACTGCTATATTATATTTGATAAATCTTTATTATAAATATATTCAATTTATCCCAAAGTATTTTTTTTATTTCTTTTTAATTTGAATTATTTTCTTCTTCCTTCATTTGTATTGTCTTTGCTTGCCACATCTTGGCAGAATTTCTAATATCCACTGAGCTTTTTTTTATTGCAAGTTATGACAAATGGTGTTTCAGTAACTCAAACAAAGGCATGTAATGAAAGTTAAATGTCATATGGCGACACAGTTTATCCATCTATCGCTCACAGTCCTATTATTGTTCAAAAACTTAAACATATATATATATATATATATATATATATATATATATATATACAGTGGAACAAATTATAAAATTAAATTATCCCCATTTAAATAGTTTAATAGGAAAATAAACAGGCTGTTTTTTTATTCCTTTCACAGGAATATGTAGCACACCTTGCATAATAGGGAAACCATTGACACCTAATTGGTTTTCTAATCAGTTGCTTCATTATCAAGATAACGTTAGCTAATTATAAACAGAATTGTGGTCATTTTCTAATCCGTCTTGCACATGTTTGATTTTCAATACAGTCAAACATTAGTATGATGACTACAATGATATCACTGCTGAATGCACTGGGAAAATAATCTGTTTTTATTCAGTTTCATGCAGCAAACAGTTGCTCTGAATTGCTGACAGATATTATCATCTGAGCTCCTCATCCATTCTATATTTTCCTAGACAGACTTGGAAACTGAGCTTTGAAAAACCTGCAGGCTGTTCACTAATGAAGGGTAAAAAAATAAATAAATAAAAAAATCTTTCCTCGTTCCTGTATTTAGTCTGCCTTTTCCTATTAGCATACGCGTCAAACAATTTATTTTCCAGTTTGCCCTGTAGCACTTGGGATCCTGTGGCCCTTTAAGAAATTGTTCCCCTCATTTGGTGTGACTAAATTAGCCAAATATTTTTGGGAAAATGTATGAGAGTCAGTTTGTCATGTGCTGGAGAGGAAAGACGTTGTCCTTCCCTCGTCAATTTATTTTGCATTTCTGTCTGCTTTCCAGAAGAGTTTCAGAACTTTGTTCGAAGACTTCCCACATTCTACGCCCTGAACACATCTGCCATCCAGTATTTTTGGAAGACAGAGCCGTCCATTCACCAGCGCTACAAACAGCTGGAGCTCAGCACTCAGCAGCTACTGAGCAAAGCACGACGCATTGTCAACAAGCTCTTCACCCTCAGCAAGAGATGTCAAACTCAGCCCAAAATTATCATGCTGCGGGAGAGGTGAGAAACGGATATGTTTTCCTGCCAACCTTTTTGTTGACACCAATGTGGATGTGTCTGTGTGTGTGGCGGTGCTTTGAATGGCAGTATTCATTTATTCTCTCAAGCCCTTTCAATATGCATTACTTTGTTATCACTATGACTTGGCTTCACATAAGGAGGACACACAATACACCCTACCAAGGTATAAGCTACAGTGTCACACCTGATCACTTGGCTGCACTCCATCCAAGGTCTTCTTTACATTCAGGAAATCAAAACTATTCTCCTGTGAAATTGAAGTTTCCGGGGTTTTAAAGAATTATGCGAAGTTGGAAAGGTTTACCTGTTGGTTAGCGAGACTCTGAGATCATACACTAGGGCTACATCCACATAGAAGTGGTGTTTTGGGAATACACAGAGGATTTATTTTGTTGTTGTTGTTGGTTTTTCTTTATTGTTTCAACCTTGCATCCACACAGAAAAGAAATCCATAAATTCTGTAAAACTGGGTTCCAGAATAAGAAAATCCCTAAATGCCATGAGTGTGGGTTCATGCCTTAACACAGCCTTTTAAAAACAATAATGTCATAGCCCCACCTTCTGCCTAACCTACAACCCCAACAATGACAAATTAGATTTTTCCATGTGTGTTGTTGGTGCCAGTTGCTCAACTACAGCAAAGCAGTCATATCCTGTATAACTTCATTGAGCAGACAAGATTGATGAACAGTAGAGCAGCTCAAAAAGTCCTTATTGTTCATACACCAAATAATCTAAGACCAAAAACAGTTTTGAACAACACTAAAGTAAACATTGCTTTTGGCTGATTTTCTGTGTTTCTGTGTGGATAAAGCATTTCTAGAAATAATGATGTGTTTAGGAGGAAAAAGGTCATTTTAGAAAGACAGTATCCCCGTGTGGATGAGGGCTGGAGTTATCTCTCTAAGTTTTATATAAATTTTTTGGGAGACAAGCTTATAAATTGGACATGATTATGTCAGTGCAACAGATGCACTCCTTCCTTTCTGTTTTCTGCAATGTCTTTCTTTTATCAGCTAAAGTTCCCCAATATATCACACTTACTCTCAACTAAATCAACTATAATGCTTTTATTTCTTTATTCTTTTTATTGACAAAGCATATATTATTTACCTAAAAGTGTTGAAAAAAACAAAAAAACATGTATGTGGGTGGGCAGTAGTTATTTTTCACCTTGGAGCTGTTACCATTCTCCATGAAGTGCTTCTAGAGAGGTTTTTATTGCATATTTATAAGGTAAACCTGGAGCCTCAGGCACAAAAGCCAGTAAACGATGGAGCTGATGCACTTTGCAGTGTGTTTATTAATGATCAATAGTTTCTGTTTTTTTCCTTTGCTTTTTTGTTTGTTTCTTTTCATTTTACTTTATTTCGTATCTATATGCCCAAGGGTCTTGCGTCATTAACTTTCTGAAACCCAGCAGTGTCTGAATATTTATTTAGTTAGTTAGTTCATTTATTTGTTTGTTTCTGTGAGCTCTCTGAAGGAGGTCCAAGCTCCAGCAGGTGAGACGTAAAAGACTGAGCTACAACTGCTGTCAGGTCTTCACCAGGCTTGGATCTTATGACACAGGCGGAGGCAACGGTCGAAAAAAACTTATATTAAATGAGTTAAATATTTTTATTTAACTTGACAAACTCCAGTTGAGATTTATTCAAGGGGTGAACACTTTTATAGGCACTGTAAAAACTGTTCTTTGTATGACTACTGATTTATATGCAAATCACTTTCTGCTATCAATAATCATCTGACGCACCATCTTTACATCCTTCAGCTCGATGTTTACAGCACTTAACCTGATGTAAAAGGCTGAAAGTCTGCATTGTTTCATGTTTTCAGAAAATGTTCTCTTCTGTGTCTAAGATCTCTTAAAGGTGTCTCGCAGATCTCTTTCAGACGTGCACGTCTATTTGCTGAAATACAAAGATGAAGAAAAGTGTTTTGATTTACTGAACAGGGCACGTTTAGATGTGGTGTCTAATGAGTCTTTTAGATAATCTATCTTAACCCTTAAGTTGGCCCCTTTTCAAGGCAAATAGTTCCAAAGTAATAAATGCAGAAGAGATGAGAAATGATGACAGTAAAAACTAATGGGGATATATAAGATCTAAAGTGTCTTCTCCTTTAAAACATTTTAATAAAGAATAATTCATTTATCAAGTTTGGATCATAAGTTTTACAGTTAAAAACAACTGAGAAATATTTATTATATCTGTCAAATGAACAACATGCCCCATTTTATTTGTATCCCTTAATGCATATATTCTATAGCAAGCTAGTTCATGGAAGGTGCATCTCCTCTTGCTTTATAAAAATAACTTATAATAAAATAATATTCATGAATGTTATTCATGAATATCTCATTCCATTATTTGGTTAGTGGAGCATCATGGTCTATGGCAGATGAAGACAAAGCAAAGAGAAAAATGCTGTAGGTTCTGTAGATAAATACTCTGTTTTCAGCTGCACTGTCAGTAAGGAGGTGTCAGAACAGCTATAATGGAGCTGCATTAAACAACTGGTGTTTTCTTTTTTTCTCCACCAAGCACAAGCACATAAATGAATATGGCTTTTAATAGGACAAACTATAGTGCAGCTTCTGCGAAGAAAAAAAAAAGTTCCTTCTGCTGGTGTAAATTGAGTCTCAGGAAGATAAAAAGTTTGTGTATGACATTATTCTGTGTGAAGTGAGCTGATAGACAATGAACAGATTGCAGCTTGAACATAAAGCTTCTTTCTGGCCCACACTGCATGCTGCGTCTCCATGACACTTTACATGTCCTGCTGACACAATGCCGTATAGAATAGTGAGACGGCTTCCTCTGTCTTGCTGTGCACAGTCTGCACTCTGGGGCTGAGCTATGCACAACTGGTTCGAAGTGATGAGTTTCTGAAAAGCTGAGTACTGTGACGAATGTTAAGTCATTAAATTAACTGTTAAACTGACAAATGTGATCAAATTTTAACTTATATATAGATGCACACACATTCATCATTATCATGTTTAGGAAGGAGAAAAAAATTGTCTGGATTTTTTTATTTATTTATTATTTTTAACCTCTTTTTGAGGTCAGATTAACATTCCTTGTGCCACATACAAACTGCACAATTATATTATGCAATTTAAGAACACATACCTCTGTATATATAAACTCAGTGACATTACACAAATACAGTATACCCTTTAACTCTGGATAACAAATTTGGATTTCAAAATTTGACAGATTTAGGAACAAATATCATAGAAGTGTCTGCTGGGTGATATTGTTAAAACTGACAACATTACATTCTTGTCATGTTGTCCATCTGCGCCTCCATAAACAGTTTCTGGAATTTAGTTTTAGCATTTTTTACAATTTGGAGAAGCCTTGGAGAAGGGAAAACAAAATAAGATTATTTCCATCTGAAACATACTTATGTGCTGATTCTTCATCTTTTATTCTTCTCCTCTGAACTAAGGATTGGGGTAAAATCTGGGTGGACATGGAGTATTTTCAGATGTCAAAACTCAGTTCTGTTATTGTGAATTAACACCATAATGTTGAGAAACACCAAAGGTGGAAGTCAGAAGTATGGGACTGCAGAGCTTGGACAGTCTATGACATGCACATAACAGACATGTGAACAAGATAACTAAGCAACATATGCAACTGGAAGTAAATTATTTGGAAGCTTTAAAACTATCAAGTAGTCACACAGGAGGAGGCATCAAGATAATCAAAATCCATCAATAAATGTTTTCACATTGCAGTGCAGACCTCTGATTCTGCATCAGGGAGATGAGAAACTGTGAGGTACCTAAAGATTCCCACCTCTGCTCTGAATTCACTAAAATTATTTAAACTTTGAAACAAAAGGTTAATTTAGACAAAGATGCAGCAGTAAGTTGACAGGGGGGTTTTGATATTTGCTTTTTTTCAATATTTATCAATAAATATTTATTTATTCATAGTATCTGAAGCCCATGCTGAAAATCTTCTCTTTCTAGCTGCATTCAGGGCACTAATTGCAGTGAAATCCTTTTTAACTTCTGGAGCAGGGCTGAATATGTATGCAAACAAGATAGAACTTCTACAGAGATGTGATCAAAATTTTCAAGGGTTCAGATGGATTTCCAAAACATTAGTCTTGCTTAGCAGGCATGAGGAGAATATGAGGCAATACTGAGTTGTGAAGAACTGTTGATCCTCACCTATAATGCCCCCCCCCCCCACACACACACACACACACACACACACACGCTGTCAGATCAGGCAGTAGACAAGAGAAATGTCAGAACTTCAGTGGTTCAAATCAAAATTACTTTGCTGGCTTCAATGATGTTCCATATTTTCGGCAATGAGAGGCTTTAGATCAGCTCCCTAAATCATATTTAATTAGATAACTACATGCCCACACTCCAGTGTGAAAGATGTGTCCTCAGAATCTGTTCCTGTTTTACAGGAAGAAGAGATCTTTTTATAAGGGCAACATCATAACTTAATGGATGAGGCTCATCCTCATTATTGCACCGTGTTTAAATGTGAAATTGATGTGACATTATTTTTATTTTAGACTTTCCTTTGTATTTCTGCCATTTCTGCTGTCTATACCTGCTCTATCATTTCAGACAAGCAGACAAAATATTATCCACACAAACAAAATAATACATTTTGTTGTTATGTTTTTTTGATTGACCTTTTATTTTCCAAATGCATAAAACCTTTGTCATCTAACTGTAAAATAGTTTTTGTGTGTGGCCATTTCCCACTATAATTTTGTTTCTGTACAGTGTAAGAAGTGCTGGATTACTGTTTGTCATGTAATAGATGTGCACATTTTTGCAGTGACTCTAATCCACTGCTCTGGTACTGTTGCAGGCCCTTTAGCTACTGGCTGAACTACATCCTCTCCATCATGTACTGCAGTGAAAACAACCACATCGGCTCTTACCTGGAGGAAACCCGAAGCTGCTCTTGCCCATATGAGCATCCCCCATGCCAAGGTGTGATCCCCTGCACGGTGGGGGAGGGCACCTCGTGCGCATCCTGCTCCTATGAAAATCGTTCCCGCTGCGCCACCTGTAACCAGGGTTACATGCTGAGTCAGGGCATGTGCCGTAATGAAGTGCCAGACTCCACTGACCACTACATTGGCTTTGAAACCGATCTGCAGGACATGGAGCTGCGCTACCTCCTGCAGAAAAGAGACAACCGTATCAGCATCCATGGGATCTTTGTCAGCAATGATGTCAGGCTGAATAACTGGTTTGACCCATCATGGAGGAAGAGGATGCTGCTGACTCTGAAAAGTAATAAGTACAAATCAAACCATGTCCACATGCTCCTGGGGATGTCTTTGCAGATCTGCCTTACCAAAAACAGCACCCTTGACCCTATGCTGTCTGTCTACATCAATCCATTTGGGGGAAGTCACTCAGAGAGTTGGATCATGCCCATTGACCAGAACAATTACCCAGACTGGGAGAGGACTAAATTAGACCTTCCCTATGATTGTTATAACTGGACTTTGTCTTTAGGAAACAAGTGGAAAACATTTTTTGAAACAGTCCACTTTTACCTAAGGAGCCGGATCAGGGGCCCTTCAAGTAATGGCAATGGAACTATATATTTTGAACCTTTGGAGTATCTGGAACCAGGGCAGAACCTGGGCTACATGAAGATCAACAGCATCCAGGTGTATGGCTACAGTATGCACTTTGATCCGGAGGCAATCCAGGACTTAATTTTACAGCTGGACTACCCATATACTCAGGGATCGCAGGACTCTGCCCTGCTGCAGCTGCTGGAGATCCGTGACCGAGTCAACAGGCTTTCTCCTCCCGGAGCTCAGCGTTTGGATCTCTTCTCCTGTCTGCTGCGGCACCGGCTCAAACTGTCTACCACAGATGTTGCCAGGATTCAGGCAGCATTGCAGACTTTTAGTGCCAAGCAGCCCAACTCTGTTGAATATGAGACAACCAAATTATGTAGCTAATAAGCAGACAGGTGGCCATGTGCACAGACGCACAGATAGAGCAGTTATCCCATAGACTTGATAATGGTTAAGAGATATTCTAAAGCAGTGAACTGGACAATTTGGGGACATTTCTAACTGGCATTGTGAATCTCAACAGCACAGCTGAGATTCTTCTGTCAGCTTTTCCTATAAATTTGTATAACATCTTAGAACTGAGTAGGGTTTCACCATATTTGCCTCATTTCTTTTCTGATGAAAATAACTTTGACAGTTCATAAAATAAACTCAAACTCTGCTGCCACTGATGTTTTACCAATGTGTTGATGTTTGTAAATTGCACAAATCAGAATCAGTCACACATGAACAAAAGCTTTTGCTAAAAAAAAGTATAATCCAAGCAAAGTAATAATCTCACAGTCATTTCGGCACCAGCATGATTTTGCTTTTGTTCTCCTTGTATTTTCTTCATCATAACAAAAACGTGACAAAAAAGTAAACAAACATGCTTGTTTTGAATTCACCGTTGTCCATTTTAACCTCAACGGGAAAGGCATATCCCTGTTTATAATTTTGTTTGTTTTTAGCTTTGCAAACTAGAATAGTCATTCAAGTTTTTTTGTTTTTTTTCACTCCAGATTTTTGTAAAAAAAAATACTAAATGAAATAAAATAAATAGATGCAGTATGATGCAGATTTCCTGAAGAAAACAATATAACAAGATCACAATATATGTTACATGTGCTTTTATTTTTATAATGCTGTTGTTTGTGAAGCAAATGTTACAAAACATTGTCTATAAGATGTATAATATGATTTGTTAATACACTGAATAAAATACATTTTTATGTGTGGTCTGTAAGAATTTCAGATATATGGGAGAAAATCTTGATTATTTTCTTTATTTGGTAAAAACTTTCAGAACCATCAAACATTTCATTTTGGAAAAAAGTAATTAGTCAGCCTATGTAAATAGAATTTATGTAAGTGTAATTCTACTCTGCAAGTCTTGCACATCCACAAGAACTGCTTATAATAGTAAATGTTTAAACACACACACACTAATATAAAATCATTAAAACAACGTCAACATCTCTTTAAAGTTACAACTTATAGATCGGAAAAGCAAATTTCAGAAACAAGGACAACTTTATCTTTTTTTTTTCTAGTTAAGTAGTTATAAATTGCTGTATGTATTTATTTAACCATCTTTGAGACTGAAAAATGTGTCTCATCTACAACAAACTGCCACTGATGTACGACAGAAGATGTAGAAGCAATGACGTTTTGCGCAGTAACTGAAGAACATTTTGGGGTTTTAGATCTCCTCTAAGCTTTAGATTTTTGTTGATGGATGGCTGCTTGGGGGCAGTGGTGGAGACACAGCATCAAAGCCCCTTATCTCAGGTGCCTCTCCCAGTGGTTTGTAGTCTGTTGTAATTTGCAGGGGTTTATGTCTTACTCCAAGCCGTGAAATAAAAGCAAAGTGCTTTGTGTCCTCCAAGTGTTTTGTGCTACGAGTATGCACCTCACACAGCCATTCTCTGAGACCTCTGAAGTTTAACCATTTCATATGATCAAAGCAGTCGGTGCAAAAATATGGGTTCAAAAATCAAAACTGCCCAGAGTATTACTGATCAGACATTTAGACACCAGTGATGCTTCTATGCCAGAGTTTAAACAATAAAAAAGAGAAAGAAAAAAAAAGAGGAAATATCTTCTTCATAATTGATAGTAAAAGGATCAAGGGAAAACTAGACTGAATTAATATTAAACTACTATTTTTACTTCAGATATAAAATGAAAAATATACAAATAAATTTGATTTATTTGCCAGCCTTCGTGCCAACAGTGATCAAACCACAAAGGGAAATCGTAGTAAAACGCTGTCTCGCTCAGCAAGCACCAACGTACTTGAAAAGTAGAAGTTGGAAAAACTTACTAATTTGCTGGTTAAATCAGATCTCACAGGCATGTTTTTTTTCTTTTCTTTTCTTCTTTTTTCATATCTGAGCAAAACCTAAGTAACATAATAATATTGCAATTACACTGAGCAGCAGGGAATATCCCTCTTCCAATGTTTAATGGAACACAACATATGCCCCATCATGCACCAGGGTGTCTGGTATTGTGCTATTGTCATTATTTTTCTGCATGGTGATTTGGTTTTAAATTTGTCATGCATTACCACAATCAAAAGTAACATCTGCGTGGAATGTGTTGTTCTATTTGGAACACAGAGCAAATCAACTCCTTTATTTGGCTTATCATCAAAATGTTAAATTTTCTGTAAACCACAAGTCCAAGTGGGAATGGGGAATGAAGCGTGAATCGAATTTTTTCATGCTCAACAGCCATCATAACACTTGTGTTTAAACAAAGAAAAAAGGAGGAAAAAAGTGATTGTGCGAGGAAAGCATTCATGAAACATTGCACATAAAATCTGCAGCAATAACCAAAGTAATAAAGTTCAACTCAAATGGTAACAAAAGCAAATAAATTGGCAATCGAGGGACTGCAGTGTAATTTTCAATAAAAGCATTTGCCGTGTAATTTTTTTTTAGAAATCTTGAACTTCTTGCTTCACTGATGAATATGAGCACTCAGACAGAAACTTGCAGAGAATACCTTTTAAATATCTTAGAAATGGATTTTTTATATATTTTTTTTCTGTATTGAAGAACTTGACTTCGTGCTGAATACAGAAATTGCAACTATTTCCAAAGAATTCCCAACTTTCATCTTTTTTAACAAATATAAAATCCAGTCTTTAGTACATTTGACATAAACACTAAGGTCTTGTCAGGTTTTTATTTCACCATGAGTCCAATGCTGTGACTTGCACTATATACAGCTCATAAAAACAATACTATAACGTTATTATGATTGCAATTCTCCCGGCCAGAGTAAAGTTGGAGTTGATGCTCTACTGAAGCCTAACTTTGATCAGCTAAAAGAGCCACCCAATCCCAGTATTTTATTCTGCATTTTTTTAAATGCTCAAAACTTACAATGACATCACTTTTACTAGCTGGCATTGATATTTATACTTCGTTTGAGTATACATTTACACAATAGAAAGTCAAGTCTTACAATTTGAAATGAATCTTCATGGAGCTCATTTTTTTTATAGTTTTATGACAAGATTAAGGATTACTGTGAATCATCTCATAGAGGCACATGAGATTTCAGCCTAAGCAATGCCTTGTATTGCCAGCTCATATAGTGACGAAAGCTAGAAGCCGCCTTTAGGGAATAGACTAGTCACATGGATGAAGTTACACCAAGCAGCCCAGTCACTGCATTACATCTAATGCATTTTAAAATAAACTTGGACAAACATGTAGGGGCTGTGGTACAGGACGAGGCCAAGACGTTTACTTGACACACAAGTGATGGAGATCCTTGTCCTAAGCTGTGGTCTTTAGAAAGTCAAGCTGTGTCAGGTGGATGTGATTTGTGTAAGAACAGTGTTGCATTTCCCCTCAACAAAAGATTTCTGGTTGAAACCTTGTCTGTTTCGGTCTTTGTGTTGTGAAACCTGCATTACTTACATGTACCAGTGCAGGTCACAATAGTCTGGTTTCCTAATTTAGCCTTAAAACATGCAAATTAGGTTCATTGGTTATTTTAAGTTGATCTTAGGTGTGAGTGTGAGCATGCATGGTTGTGTTGTGTTTCTCTGTGTTGGCTCTGTGATGAACTAATGACCTCTCCAAAGTCCAACCTATCTTTTGACTTTAGGCTTCAACCCCCACAGTCCTGAACAAGAACATGCAGTACAGGAAATGAAAAATGGAGACAGCTCTTTCAGTATTTCTGTCAAAACACATTTTCTCAAACTCCCTTTTTAATGGGCATGAAAAAATACTTTTGATAGATGTATGTTTATATACAAATCTGATGCAGAGTTTATTTATGTTAATGCTTGAAATGTTCTTATTTATGTTCAGTTAATAAAATATAAATCAAGAAGAAAAGATCACTGGCTATTTCTTTAATCTCTTATTTTTTCACCAGAGTAGCCAAAACCATTAAAAGTAGGCCAAGCACACAATTACCAACCAGGCTTTGACAGCAGCTGAATACTTTGGTAGCTGCCTTGACATGTATGTGATTGGAAGTGCTGCTGCTGTTGTTTTATTGTACAATGACATCTGCAATGCACAGCTGAAAACAAAGGTTGACCAATCTCAACTAGTGTTACATTCCTTAAGAAATAAAGCTTCTCCGGCTCAAAGTATTTCTGAAACTCAGTTGTACTGCATTGCATTTATCAGTCAGTGTTCTGTTGTTTCCTCTTAAGTTAAGCTGAGCTGCAGAACAATCAGTACGACTTGTTCCAAAATGTACTTCATAGTTCAGCACACACGCTGCAGATACAATTCTCAAAGTGACCCCAGGAGTTGTAGCTCCTTCTCCCACAGAAGGAGAGAATTTCTCATAATGCAGTAACAGTGGCACTAAAACATAATGTTAAAGGAAGAATGAGAAAGAGTACCGTCTGCACAGAATGTGGTGGGTGAAGGTGACAATATTATTACTATCCCGATGCCAGATCCTCAGAGAAAACAGTCCCACGGAAGTAGGTGGTGAGACATGATGCCGCTGCCTGGTGGGGACCACCTATGACTTCTAAAGGAACTCAAATCAGAAAATGTGAGTTATTTAGTTCATATGAAAGTTGTCAGAGACATGAATGAGTTTTAGAGGTTATTGAGATTCATGTGGTGTGCCTACTCTGCACTTGAGAGGAATATTTTGAGTATAAATGTTTAGTGGTATAAGTTATTTTTATGCACATTATGCTTCCTTGCCAGAGGGCATAAATGAATCTAATTTAGCAGCAATAAAACTAAATTAATGAACTACAAGCATTGGAGCACATAAAGAAGTAATTCCATCTGAAAGTAGCATTAACACAAAGAATATGTAATTGTGAAGGAGGTCTATAAAAATAATGATTTGGTCAGCTAAATGCAAATATGTTGCCTGGTTGTCTTTGGCAAGTTCTGCCCAGTCATGACATAAAAACAGATTTATTACACCCCCATCCACCCACCCCCAAAATATAATAATAATAATAATAATAATAATAATAATAATAATAATAATAATAATAATAATAATAATAATAATAATAATAATAATAATAATAATAATTCCCCAGGCTCATGACAAAATGAAAAAAGGAGAAATATTTCAACTTCAGAATCGAAAAAAAAGGATTTTCTGCATTTGTATGAGGACAGCAGGACAGTGAGGTGTGCTGGTGGAGGGACAGATAGCTTCCATGTGGAGGTGGGAGTGCATCCAGGATCGGCTCTGAGACCCTTCTTGTTTGCTCTGGTGATGGACAGACTAACAGATGAGGACAGGCAGGAGTCCCTGTGGACTATGATGTTTGCAGAGGACATCATGATCTGTGGTGAGAACAGGGAACAGGTGGAAGAGAACCTGGAGAGGTGGAGGTATGCACTTAAGAGACGAGGGATGAGAGTCAGCCGTAGAAAGACAGAGAATCTGTGTGTAAATGAGAGGGAGGCAGATAGAACAGTGAGGCTACAAGGTCAGAGGTTACAAAGGTGCAGGACTTCATGGACTTATGGTCCAGAAGAACAGGGAGAGAGAGTCCAGGCAGGACGGAGTGGGTCGAGAAAATTTTCAGGAGTGATTTGTAACAAAAGGGTGGCAGCAAAGGTCAAAAGTCAAAGTAAAGGTTTACAGAAAGTGGTGAGAGCAGCCATGTTGTCTGGTTTGGAGACAAAAAGACAGGACACAGAACTGGAAGTGGCAGAGCTGAAGATGTTGAGGTTCTCCTTGGGAGGGACATGGATGGACAGGATTAGGAATGAGGTCATCGGAGGTCCAGCACAGGTTGAAGAACTGAGAGATAAAGTTAGAGAGGCCAGACTGAGATGGTTTGGACATGTCCAGAGGAGGGACAGAAGGATGTTAGAGACACAGAGGACAGACTGAGATGGTTTGGACATGTCCAGAGGAGGGACAGAAGGATGTTAGAGACACAGCTGCCAGGAAAAAGGAGGACAAGATCTATGGATGCAATTAGAGAGGACATGGCGGTAGTTGGAGAGAGGACAGAGGACACAGAAGACACAACTAGATGGAGGAGGATGACTCACTGTGGAGACCCCTGAAACGAAAACAACCGGAAGAAAAATAAGAATTTATTTTTTTAATTTCCAAACATTGTTTGTTTAAAATTTCTGCCTCCTTATTCAACACTGATGTGGGAGAAATTACAGCTCTCCAGAGACTGTGTGCCAAAATGCATCCACTTTTGAATAGATCAAAACTTGAAACAATTTGATAAAATCCTCTCTGAAATATTTTTAGATTCTGTCAGTTTAGACACAATAAAAGCTCATTTTACTGTGGCTTTAAACATATTGGAAAACAATCTTAGAGGGAAAAAAATTAAATAAATGAAAAAAAACTACAGCTCATAACAGATTTATGGAGTGGCATTTCAAATCAAATATTTAACATATTGTTGGAACAGTTGATGTGAAAACCAAATTATTTCTGCTCAGGTCTTTGAAAGATCTGTTAGCTGCAGAAAAATGCACTTTGTAGACTTTATACTTCTCATTAGTACCCAAATACCCAAATCCTGTTGCTGTGATCTTTGTTCAGTTTTTTTTTTTCTTTTGAAACAGGACGAAGACATGTAAGGATTAAAAGAACAAAAAAACGTAGTTTTGAAATTGCACTAACCTAATTTCTTAAAAAATGAATAAAAAATCAAACACATCTTATTTTTGTTCTTTCTCTCTTATCTACCAGGCTTTGAACATCACAGTTTCCCCCCCTTGCTCAACCTAGTTATACATGGCAGGAGAAAAAAAAAAAAAAAGATTTTTGTGTCCATTTCTATTCCAATTGCTTATGATAGCAGGGGTGCAGTGGTTTCCTCTGGGGCCTAAAAATGCTCATTTGAAAAATCGCCCAGACGTGCATGGAGGTTGCCAACCTCAATTTTTGATGCAGTAGCTCATTTTGTGTGTCTTCCTCACGAGTCACAGCCCAGCCCCACCAGAGGCCTGGTTACAGGGGACCGCCAATTATAAGGACCTTCTCCTGCACCTGCCCGTTGCTGGCCTGTGTGCTGGTCTGCAGCTCCACTTCAGGCCAAGGATCTATCAGTGCTGCAATTCAGCTTTGAACTGCTGGAAATGCTCAATAAACATAATAATAATAATAATTTATCTCTTAATTTGTTGAGTTTTATACTGCATGAATGTGCTTAGTTGAATTTTCTTTGAACATTTATAAATGTAATTTAAAAAAATATGTCTAAAAAACAAAAACAAAAGCATTAGTCAGTTTGTTCAGTACTACTGCCTAAACAACTTTATTTCCTGTTCTTCCTGTTTCTTTTAATCATCTTTAATCCTCCAAACATTATTAATGGATCCTAAAATGTTTCTGTCATTTCTTACTGGGTGCTCATATGCCTGTAAATCTGTTGGAATTTCATCATTAAGATTCCTGCTCATTTTTAAACCAGGACATGCTAAGAAGGCCCTTCCCCCCATAAAACCATTGGAAGTACTTTAGAATCTGCCGCTGCATTCTTTACAAACACTCTGTGCTTATAGGAGTTGTTAAAATAGTGTCTACTGTTGGACTATACATGACTTGTACAGAGCCTGTCACCATCTCCAAACAATATGAATGCATGCTGTTTGTCATCCAAGCCTGGGCTATTCCTCGAGGGTATTTTCCCATTTATGACAGGATTTATTCTCTCCATCTCTCACTCCCTTTTCCTCTTGCACTTCCTATTTCTTTAATATATGTCCTGACTTGCGGGCACTTTCTCATTATTCCTATCTTGATATCTGCCACTGTTAATGAGTGGAGGGACTGGAGGTGCAGAGTGTGAGCGTTTGGATTAATGTGGGTGCTGCAGCGGGGAAGTTTGGGAATAGTGCGTGCTCTCACAGTTCATTACTGTGGATATATGACATTTTAAGGCTGTGAGACGCAAGGCTAATGATGCTCTCTGGTAAACACTGGAGACTGTCAGCCACTGCACCTGAGAACGTTCCTCTAATAGCAGGAATGTCAGCATGGTGACAGGTCCACTTTCTCTTCAACCACAGAACTAGTGGCTCTTTTTTTGGGGGGGGGGGAACTGCACGTTCCCTTACTTTGCCTCCAAAAAAAAATTATTGAGTCAGATGTTTCAAAGATGTCATCATCTGGTCATCTGGCTTCCTGATAGCAACAAGGCATTATATTCCAGAATGATGACAGTTTTATTTTTCACCTTCAGCAGGAGTAAATACAGTTAACTTGTTGTCATGGTTGTTGAATTTTCAATCTCACCTAAATTATTTGATTTAGCTTTGTAAATAATTGAATCCTCTCTATAGATCGGTGATTGCCAACCCTGGTCCTCGAGGAAGACTATCCTGCATGTTTTAGATGTTTCTCTGCTTTGACACTCCTGATTTGAATGATTGAGTGATTAACTGTCTTCTGCAGAGCTCGAAGACCTGCTGAAGAGCAGGAAAATAATGAAAACATGCAGGATGGTCTTCCTTAAGGACCTTCTAATGGTTGTAATAGTGAGCAATCAGTTAGATTGTTCTACATCACAGTAAATATTGGGTAATTGATTTCCATGAGAAAATAATATTAAACTGAGATACAAATGAAATGATATATCTAACTACATGTCCTGGACATTTTATTTATTGTCTTTTTTCATATTTTTTGCATATACTTCAGATAAAAGTGCCTTTTTGGTGTTTAAATAACAACTGTTAAGGCATTTTGTGGTCAAGGCCACTGTGTTGCCCATTTGCAACATTTTCTATCAGATTATTTATTTTTATTTGTGAAGCATTACTCTCATTTTGTGTAATAGGCCACAAAGATAAATCCCACAATGGAGAGCTTTGAGAAAATGACCATGTGGCAAAAGTTATTTAGAGTTCCAAGTGAGAAAAAAGGGGAAGAAGATGATACAAAGAGGCTACAACCCTTGGGATGGCTACAGCTGTGAGATGAATGAAACACAGACTTTGTAGTCAAAGTAGCAATAGTAGAAAAAAGATATTGGTTATCTGCTTTTAAAGTAGCTAACATTCACGCTTAATATATGCATGTTTAGTTTAGATGTGGCTCATTAGTTAAAATCAACAAAGGACAACACTGTTAATGAGGCTTTGCTGAGAAGATATATATATATATATATATATATATATATATATATATATATATATATATATATATATCTGTAACCCACATTAGGCTGTAGATCAGAATATGTGTGAACATGGGAGCTAAAGTTGACTGGCTGCTATCTCTACATTTGGGTCCCACAGACTTATACACAGACACTGCACACTCTGCAAAACTTCAGGAGCAACCATTTTAAAAAATACTACAGTCAGCTGAGATAAGGTCAGCAAAGTTATCAGCTTAACCCTAGAAAAGGACATTATACCATACAGAGGTCAGCACAAAGTTGATGTAACTCCTCCCAGCCCAAACCATGTGTTTGACAAAAACAAAGATCTGACCTTATATTAAGTGTTTTATTAAATACTCACTTTCACAGTTTACAATGCTCTGCAACATTAAGATAAACACAATGCACGAAATATTTAATAGAGCTCAGTTGCATCTCATTTCACTTGGCTCCTGTAGCTGCCTTAATGTGTAATTATGTGATCTCTCATGGTTACGTATTTTGTGTATTTGGTGTTGTATTTTGGATTTGTTGTATGTTTTATGCTGCTGTCTTGGCCAGGTCGCTCTTGGAAAAGAGGTTTTTAATCTCAACGAGACATTATTTTTACCTGGTTAAACAAAGGAGACTACATACCACTACTATATCTATTTATGAAAAAAAGTGAAATATTAAAATTATACAATAGTGGTATGTACTTATTTTAGGCTTTTTGTATGTGTTTTCTGTCGCGTCTAACTTGGTCATTTGTAGCTCTAATTGTATTACTTCCATCAAAACGTTCTGTCACAGCTGCTCCTTACTTCCTCCAAATTTATTTGACATTGCTTTCATGGCCTATGAGGGAAACGGTGGTGCAGTGGTTAGAGCTGTGGCCTCTCAGTAAGAAGGTTGCAGGATCCCCTTCTGGCCTGGAGTTTTCTGGGTGGAGTTTGCATGTCCTGTTCATGTTCACACACCGAAACCATGCATGTTAGGTTTACTGGTAACTCTAAGTTGGGTGACGGTTTGAACAGTTGTTTGTCTCGTTTGTCGATATTTGTACTATGATGGACTTGCAATCTGTTCAAGGTGGAGGTAAAGAAAACAGATGGAAGGATACATGGACTATGCACCATTCAGAATTATGAAGAAACCATCATTACTCCTTTATACATTAAATAGATGTTTTTCTCAGTCTGTATTCACATTTGTGTCCTTGCATTATCTTCATTTTGTCTATTATGTCCAATAGCATTGTTGTGATAGTAAATTTAAACAGGAAATTGTGTTGCTGAAGCAAAGAGCAAAGGAAATCAGAAGACAAGACCAAATAAATGAAAAGAAAGAAGTGAGGAGAAAAAAAAAAGCTTTTTGCGTTTTTGTCTGTTTTTTCTAGTACATATGAAACTAAGCCACCTCTTGAAGTGTTTCTTTGAGAGGATCCTCATAATGGCATTTTGAGGATCACTTTTGTTATTTGATGTTTCTGCAGCCACTAAGTCAGAACTTTGATGCTGAAGAACACCTTGTGTGTTTCTGTGAAATACCAGCAGCTTTGACATTACAGCAGTATTTGACATTATGGTTATGAGACTGGGTTAAACTGTCAAAAAGCTTAATACATATCTGATGCAGTAATCCTTCCAGTGCTAAGTAATGCAGAGACAGAGATTTCTTCTACTTTCTAGTCTGCTATTCAGTAAAGCCTGCTTGTCCAATTGCCTTTCAATATTACGCTAACAGTGACTCGTTTTCTGTATCACCAATCTGGTGCTAAGGACTACTGCAGTAACCTGGACATTTTGACAGCATCACAACCTTGTTGATGTGTGTTACAGCTGGTCAAAATAATGTGCAAGAAGCTCTTTTCACTTTCACAGAGGTGAAGCCTATTCTGTGTAATGACTCTGCTGCCTTTTTTTTAATATCATCAAGCATATGGGTTCGCCTGTCAATGTCACTTTCTCTATGTATCTTTACTACAATGTCAAACTTTAAATGGCACAGGTAAAATGTGTGTGGGTGTGTGTGTCTACTTCCCAGTCACCCATGTGCAGTGACCAGAGAATATAGCTCCTGATGAGTTTATGAGTTCAGAATTGAGTGATAGTGTCATTCGGGCATCGCCAATGCAAGACCTGTAAGGCAGAGTCAGACAGATGACAACATTTACAGCAGTATTAAATCCCCTGTTAAATTTAACCTAATTTATAAAGTTGTAAAGGGCTTTTTACAGTACAGTGCAAAGGTCACGAGTCATCCTTTTCTTCCTTATATTTTGCTTTAAAGAAGCCAGAATTGTTGTTTTTTCTGTTCTTTTTTTTTGTTGTTGTTGTTTTGAAGAACTTTAAATTATCCTGAGCAATATGTTTCAAGTTTTCTGCTTTTTCTCGCTCATTCTCTGGTCATACCAAGCTATTTCCAGAGAAAGGTTTATTATGTGTTGTTAGTTTTTTTTTTCTTTTTGTTTTCTCTGTTTTTTCTTACATTCAGGAATTAAGCAAAGCTTAAACTCAATAGATAAACTAGTATTGTGTCTACAAAAAAACTCACAACCAGGCAGGAACCATTTGTAGGTGGGATCTTCATGCACTTGCAGGCTGCAGCACCATTTTTTTTTTTAATCTTAAAAACATGACTTTTTATCCTATTTATTTGTGGTAAATCTTTTGTTTAGTGGTTATTCTTCCTATTATGTCCTCTATGCCCTCTACTTTTTCCAGCAAACACTGGACAATATGCTGCAATATGGGAACTGGACTGGAAATGTGTGGAAAAAACAACAAAAAAAAAACAGTTGAAGTTCATGGAAAAACTTTGAAAGACCCACAGAATGTCTGGGAAACTATTGATAAGGACCACTTAAAAATAGAAGAAAGTCTGGCTGCTAGGAAGCAAAGTGTGAAGAAATCAAGGTGTAATTTATAAATTCTGGGCAATAAATTTAATATAGGACCAAAATTTTTAATCAGAAATTTAGGACATTTAGGATTTTGTTTCAGTATACTTTAATGCTTCTATTTATGTAT
Source organism: Kryptolebias marmoratus (assembly GCF_001649575.2). Taxonomy (NCBI): domain Eukaryota; kingdom Metazoa; phylum Chordata; class Actinopteri; order Cyprinodontiformes; family Rivulidae; genus Kryptolebias; species Kryptolebias marmoratus. The sequence goes on along the minus strand of NC_051453.1, from coordinate 1,137,077 downwards.
TTATTAAAGTCACATTAATGAGGCACAGTTTAAATTTTTTGTAATGTCATCACATGTAATTAACATATATTACATAAGGTGTCAATTGTTTTTATCAAAGGGAAGGACTAAATAATCTCTTACTTTGAAATATTACCAAATTGTGCATCCAATCATTAACCAAGCATCCACAGATTTTTGAGATTTTTTCAGATTCTAACACACAAAAACAGTCTGATAAATACATCATTACACCCCTACCTCATTAAAACCAATTGTTCTTTACTGCTGTATTTAAGTTAGAAAAATTCATTGTTAAAGTCTTAAACATCATACAAGCCAAACAAAAGATGCAATCTTCAAGATAACTGGTAATGTGTCATTAAGGCCCAATAAATAAAAAGAAAAAGAGGCAGGTTTTGACTCACCGGGTTGAGCATGCTATTGTTTTGTAATCCAGTTGGAAGGAACTGTGTTGTTAACAGTTTATTTAACCCCCACCTCTCACTCGGGCTTTGTTTCTGCATTGTATCTACAGTATTCAATTTTTTTTTTTTTAGTTTGGTGATTGTACTTCTTACTGTAATTGTTCTGAGAAAAATGTGCCTCATTATCATCACTGAAGCTATGGTTAAAGAAACATTAAAAACACCTTTGAGTGTATTTAAGAGAAGCATGGACTCTAAGTAATTAGTCTTTACAGAATTAGATTTTAGATTGCATATAAAACATATTGTCATTTAGATTTTGCCTTCTAATTTTAACATCTTGTAAAATATGTTTGTTTGGAAAGTGATTTGTTTAATGTTTACATGTCACGGGACGTGCATGATTTAAGGGGGGAGGGTGTAGTCCAGGGTGGAAAAAAACTGCCCTTAGTCCCGCCTTACTGCCCCATTGGTTAGAGTGACAGTCAGTCACACAGTGCATTCAGCCAATTAACACACCTGAGGTAGTTATTTAGGCTTGCTCCAGCTTTCCAGGCAGGTGTGAGGGGGAGAGCTGGAGACCAAGGAGCTACAGGTTGGTGTTTCCAAACAATCAGTTCATCTCTTTGTTTGTTAGGCATTTTTTTTAAACTTACAATATAAAAATCATGTAGATTTGAACATCCAGGGAGCTTGGAGCCATGAAGCTGTCATGCACTGAACTATAAATAGGAATTGGTGAGTAGTGAACACAATGTTGTTTGTTTGTTTAGCATGTTGATGGTGGTAGCCAATGTTAATTGTTGATCATCAATTGTCATATGACCTAACTTCTTAAATTCAATATGTGTTTAAGATAATGAGATAAATGTTATTTTTATTTTGTCTGAAAGATTAGATTTAGGATATAATTGCATTTATTTCTGTATGCAACTGGAAAAGTCTAGTTAACTAGCAGGTTGGTAACTTACTGGTCCTGTTTATTTTAATACAGGCCAGGTGAGCCTTTTTAGGGTTAAAGGATGGCGAGCGTCTGAGAACTGGCTGGGGCCAGGAGAACCTGAGATTCACTCCATACTGGTCTGGTAGGAGGCTGATGGTCTGTAGCATTCAGGCACACAATCCATTATTCATGTCTTCATTCGAAACGACTTGCGCTTGGACATCATCTCAAATATCTGGACAATTCAACTAAGGACTTTTTGAATGTGTGTCGGTCAGACACTGTGCTGACCAGTGGGGAAATTTAAGAGGTTGTGCACAAATGTATGGAAGAGCTACTGCAGTACTGTGTATATTTATTTTGTATTTATTATTTTATCTAGTCCTTTAGTATATTACCATGTAGTAGTACCATGCAAACACAGAATGGGTAACAAGGCATGTTCTGAAATGCATTGATCACCACAGAGGCCTGACAACAATTTTTTTTTTCTTTATTGAGGCAGTGTCTTTGTGCAAATGGGAGTCATATTTCAACTTTATCGAGTCCTGCTCCATCAGTGAAGCAGCAACATGAAGTCAGCATAAAAAACGCTTTTGGGTAGAAAACCCAGCCTCTCTTTTGGGGATAAAATATGCCATCTGAACACAGGAAGTATTTATCAAGCCTCAAATTGATAATGTCAACAGCCAGTCTCAGCATAGCTGGCAGCACAACCAAACTATTTCACATCTGAAGATAAAGCAGCCTTTCAATAAAAGAAAAGGAAAAAAAAAACTTTGCTAGGGCAAGAGACAAATTATCTTTTGATTTGAAATGGACCATTTCTTTAAATACCTGTTTTCCTAATGAGTCCACTCCCTTCCCACCTCCTTGTTCTTGCTCTCACTGTCTTGCTATTAGTGCCCAGGGAGTTAACAGTGAGCTGCCCGGCTGCCGGGCTGCCTGAGTGATTAACTAAGGCTTGGGGCTGACAGGCTAGCTACAACTGATAGAAGCAGGAGTGGAATAATGTGGGACTCTGTTTGGCTAGGCGGCAAGGACAGCAGAAAGTGGTGGATGGGTTAGAAAGGAAACACAAAGGAGGGGAAGCCAGGGAGGGAGAGATGATAAAGCAGATAACAAATGGACAGAGAAGATGCATGTGGATACGACGAGAAAGACGAGTGAGTGGAGCTGGTGGAGAATTAGGGGATAGAAAAATTGGAAACAAAAGTAGAGGATGATGAAGCTAAAGTTAAATTATTTAGTTATTTTTCACTGGCAGGGGTGTATGATGGAAATGAAGAAAATGATGCAAGAGTAAGGTAAAGGATGATAAGGCATCATAGAGAAAAGAAATGTGAAAACCAAAGGAGGCACAGGGAGGGAAGAGCAATGCAGAGGACCGCAAGTGTGAGTCCCTTGTGAGATAGCAGTTAGGTCTATGCAGTGTTAGTGACTCAAGCAAAACTAATGATGTCGACCAATTGAGAATAGGCCATTTGAGACCAGTTTAAATCTAATGGATGGTGCAGTTGCCTGTGCAGGTGTTTCACACAGCCTTTAGAAAACTTCTCCCTAAAGCCTTGGTATGTAAAGAAAGTCTGGTGGTACTGTGCTCTTCTAAATCATACAATCATAGGAAGTGCTTTGTTTTTCCACATCCCAGCCAATGACTGCTGTGAATCAAAGTGACAGTTATGGGCCAAAGTCTATGCAGAACTGTTGGGAGAGGGTACAGTTTCAGTGATTATCCTCCTGAGGTTGTTGAGCTCAGAGTGGAAACAGGCTCATTAGCACAACATAGCAGAGGATAACAGCAGACAAAAATCCGATTCTGCTTCTTCTATGTGCTGGCCCTCATGGATCAGTTTTGTTTGGATGAGCTTGTTTCAAAACAGCAACTCCCTCTGGGATTCCTAACTTACTATTCATGATCACCAGTCAGCAATTAGGAACTTCTTTAAAAAGCTTTGGCTCGAGCGCTGGTTAAAAAACTGTAAACTTTAAAGCTGCTTTTATGATTTCTGTCATATATTTTTATGTTTAAGTCAAACTTAAATGTAATTTTCCTTTAAAATGTAGGTGTTTACAACATTGCATCACTGCTTATGCATAGCTTAGCATTCACATTTAATTGCTTTATAGAAATAAGGCAGTGAAAAAGCCATTGGTCAAGAAAAAGATTAATATTTCTGTGCCAGCACATTTTCCCAATCATTATGCATTAGCTGAAAAAGAGAGCATATCACAGTCTTTTTTCTTTGTAAAAAGCCTGGAGAAATCCAACAATTTTGGTGGCAATAACTATTGAAAAAATTCTGAGGGGACAGATAAGATTCAGGATTAGAGCCGCGCTGAACATTAATTTTCTTTTCCATATGAAATCATAGTAGCAGCATTTTTTTTTCTTTTTTTTCCCCTCTTCCTAGAAAATGCTTGGCTCTGTATTTTGTCACCTTATTAGTGTCTTCCTGTTCTGCAGCTACTGTGGGTACTTTCCATATATGACAATGTGACAAGAAGTGGAAAATCACTGGGCACCTTCAGGTGAGAAAGTGTCACTGAGGAGTGATGAAACTATGCTGAAAAATAATAAATTCTGCTTTTAGTGAAGCCTCTACGCCCATTTCTTTAGTGTGCTTCAGTACCTGTGGTTATTGTAATTTGTGTTATTAATGTGTAGGTGGATATTAAAAAATGGTACACCCATGACAATATCTCAAGAAGAAGAAAGGGGTTGGTTAAAATCATGTTTCAGGTTGATGCAATAGCAAAAAGAAAGTTACATCTTTGAGAACTAATATACTACACAAAGCATTTGTCTTGTCTCCTCAGAAGCCAGAAGCTTAAACGGCGTGTCCGTGTCTGCTCACACACTCACAGATACATAGATTTTCTCTTTTGCTTTGCATAGAAAAATGTTATTAGCTATTCTCCTTCTTTTCTCCCCTGAAGTGAGAAACACCATGGAGGAAAAGAGAAAAAAATAAATAAAAAAACAACTTCAGAGGAACCAAGTGCAAAAATTCTGCAAAGGGTAATTCACAAGCTTCAATCAAAATCTGTCATTTTTAATCTTTGCTATTCTTCTGGCATTGAGCTTTGATGTCCTGCCAGTGACATCAAATGACTGAGCGTTAACACATCAAATGACTGAGCGTTAACAGCAGCAATCGCATACATGAACAAGGACAAGTATTGATTAAAAAGTAAAGTTGTTGAGTTGCAACAATAGAAAAGTGGAAAAGTACTTCTTTGAGTGAGGAATTAAATTAAGGGCAATTTACTGCATGCACAGCTACATCTAAACAGAGCCAGTGTTGAAAAATGCACAACTCGTGGGTATTATCATATCTATGACTGCACCGGAGAAGACTGACATATATGCCTTTGCACTGTGCAGCCAATTATTTCCCTCTCCAAGTGAATACTGCTGTGCTGACTCTCAAATACTGACACATTCAGCAACAGCGTTTGAAGATTTTTTTTCTCCACTTCACCTTCACACTCTAAGGAAAAAAAGAGTCACTTCTTCAAGAGCGAGCCTTCGAATGAAGTTGTTCTAATCATCCGTGCACATCTGACACATCTGGAGGTTTTATTACAAATAATTTGAAACCTGCATTTAAACTTTCCCTTCACCCATCAGTTGTGTATTTAGAGCTTAAATAGCCATGAGGTCAACATGAGCCGAACGATGCAGGGATAGAGAGTTAAGAGACAAGCAATCGAAACATACAAAAACAAAATCAACTTTAGTTTCAGATTTTCCTTCAGGTGATTTTGTCAGTTTAGAGTTCAAAGGGAATCCATTATAGTTTTAACCTCCTACCCAGATGAGCCATGGATAAGTCAACCTTTAGCTTGTGTTTGAATAAGAACACTAAACAGTGCCGAAACAGTAGTTTCTCTCAGTTTCTCACTGGGCAAACAACATTCATGCGGGAGTCTCCCAAATGCTTCCAGAATGTCCCTGCAGCATTTGCAGGATTCCCAACTTCCCCATGTGAGTCTGAGAGGCATGCAGCCCTGTCGCTTGAATTTTCAACATGTTCGGAAACATAATTGTGCAACAACTTTTCTCTTGAAATAATCACAAGGTCACTGTGGGAGTCTTGAACCCATCTCGAACCAATCTAAATTTTGCCACAGGCGTCTCCAACACATCTCAAGAGAGCTAAAGCTGTATTTTGACAGAAAACATATCCAGGTCAAAAGAACATGCTGATTATAAATTATTATTACTGAAAAACTGGTCCAAATCTGTCTGTCTTGGTTCTCAAAGTGTACTCCAGCAGAATCAATCAATGTGGAGGTGGCTGCCAAAGCAAGCTGAGATGGTTATGATGTAGGTGGAGGTGGAGAACAAAGAAGTAGAGGTGGAAGTGCATGGTTAAGAACATTCAAGAATATAGTTTTGCAAGTTGTGCATATGAAAAACAGCTCATTTTCAAAAACGGGCTGTTCAAAACATGGCCTCAAGGTCACTTGGTCGCTAACACTCAGAGTTCAGTGAGACTGTAATTAAAAATGCACATATTTTCTCAGTTTGGAGGTATTTTATTCACAAACTAATCTCCTAACAGTTGGAGCTCGTTAAGGAAAAAAGGCAAACAGGTATTTTCTTGCTGCAGTACATGGCTCCTCTTCACATTTATTCAAAGACCTGCTAAATCTGTCTAATTATGACTCAGAAAGATGTTAGATTTTTTTTTTAACTGTGATCTCCTGCTGGTTCTTACTGTGTAGACTTTTATTCAATTTTGCCTGAGGACTCAAAGATCTGAAAACCTTTGTGTTCCATAATCTTTCATCACTTTGTCTTATTAGTCTATGGGAACAACAATTATCTGTTTACAATGTTTTATTGGCACGCAAACAACAAAGTTATGGCAACATTTGGTGTGTTTATTTGCAAAGTTAATACATTAATGGTTTATTTTTTAAGAAAATATTTAATTGCTTCTTTATTCTGTTTGGAATAAGGAAATTTTGAATAGTATGTTGTTGACATGTAAATATTTGTAGCATTATAAAATAAAATTAGAGCTAAGCAAAAAAACACACTGGATGGCAGTCCACAATTAGAAGAAAAAAATAAAACAAAAAGAAACTACGAGCTGTCAGTGTGCAGTCTTCACCTCCTGTCACAATGCACAGCATGATCTCCCAGCAAAGTGCATTTGTCAGATTAAATGCTGAAATTATAAGTTTTTTTCTTTGAGAAGGGGGTGCTTCCTGCTGTGACAACTTTAATTTGGTTTTGTTTAGTCTGCTCTCGGACAAGATGATACAAATTAATTATGATATCTGCTAATTTAAAGCCATGTGCAGTTTAAATAATACACAGTAAAACTGAAAACTGGGTATTTCATTCATTAAAATGTGATACATTATACAAATTCCTCAAACCATGAAGTGTTTGAAAGATGTTTTTTTAGGAAAATGTAAAATTGTCTCCTAAAACTTTTTTTTTCTTGTTTTTTTCTAAAATTATCAAGATGTAATAAAACAAATTTAGGTTATTGTAAATGACTGCTTTAAATCTTATATTCATCAGCATGAAAGTGTTTTATGATTACTTATTTATTTATTTTAAATGCTGTGACACAGTTGGTGGTGGTACTTAGGCATCTTTTTGTTACATATAAAGATATTAAGATCTAGAGATTACTGTATTTTGTTTTTCTCTTCTGTACACTGAGGACTATAGAACTCCAGCAAGGTGGGAAGGATCTAAATGCTCAGTGGTGGAGATCCCCTTCTCAGCTTGACTTACTTCTGTTTGCCAAGACTGTTGCTATCAAATCAGTCCAGTTAGTTTTAGTTAAAATAAAATAAACATCTAGTCTAAAAAAAAGAGATAAGGAAACTGAATTTATGAATATTAGTTTTAAACCAAGCTTGAATCTTGGTCCTCCAGCCTGAAACTCCCTGAGGGGTTTTTGTCATGTGTTTATCAGTAAACACTCCAACATCATGTTTGAGCATTTGCTCTGCGTATCTAATGCTGGTTCAGCCCGAGTATCAGAGCACCAGTTCTGTGTCTCTTTGAGATGCCAAGGGTGTCCTGCCAAAATTACAGTCCTGTGAACTGAACAGAATGTGGCCAAGTGTCACATGCATTTTGATGTGTTTCTTGTCGTCAGAGGATACTAACATTATCTTAAACTAATCTTTTTTTATTATTACTTTTATTAGTTTTTTTAATTGAACCTTATCTGAAGTTAACATTACTAGTTGCACTTATTGCAATCTTGACAGAACTATTTACTTTGGTGCATCCATGTAAAGATTATAAGGACAAGATTAATGTTTAGGTTTAGTCTTTTACAAGAAAAAAAATCTGCACAACAGTCACACACTAGTTATAATTCTTTTTGTCTGCTGTTGGTGTTGCCCAGGTATCATTATAGACATTTTTTTTTTGTGTGTTTCTCAATAAAACCGTCTGTTCCTTGCTGCTGAAATTACCTCAGTGTCATTTTCTGTACAGTGAACTTATTATTTGTTGACATTTAAGTCTTCTCATTAGGAAATAGTTGACTGCATAACAAGTTTTTTTTCCAAGTATTTTCTTTGAAAAAATGCTGCATCAAGCAAATATTTGGAAAACATTGTTCATAGAAAAAAAAAGCCACAGATGAAACATGGCTGGAGCAACAGTGTGTATTCCTGCTAACAGGACTTATGTAACACAAAATCTGGGGAGACAGGGGATCATCTGAAAACCTGTAGTCTTTCAACATGACATGTTGTTCTAGTTGGAAAAAATACAACAAATTGTTTTGTTTGTATCCTTCACCACAACTGGACCATGTCTTGAATAGTACTTTGCAGTATAGCACACACTAAAAACAGCTGGGTTAAAAACAACCCAGTTTGTAATACAGTGTTGGGTCAAATTTAGACCGAGCCAACCCCAGGTAGTTTTAACTCAGCAGGATTGGGTTATTAGTTTGACTGAGCATACTGGGTTACGTTTTTTACCCAGAAATTGGGATAAATGACAAACTTGTTGAATTGGAGCTACTAAATAATGAGTTAAGAAGAATAACCCCAAATCAGCTTTATTGTTTAATTACAGCTTGGTTTGGTGCTAGTTAGCTGGTCCTAAGCACCATTAACGACAGCTAAAGTCTTTTTTATTCTTTTTTTAAGGAACCCAAACTCACTGCCAAGTCCAAATTAAAGTTGTCAACAAAGCCAACCAGTTTAAATATATTTTTACAAGTTGTTTTCAAAGTCTTATCTTTACATATTATCTTGTAGTGCACAGGTCCAATCAGGTACTATTTGGTCAGTTCTGTGTTAAAATGGTAGAATTGGCATGGCTTATCTCTGACCAAACCACTGGTTTAAACCAACCCAACCTATGCCCCAACAGCATTAACCAAGAAATCGGTGGGTTAAAGCCTACTAAAACTTGTCTGAAGAGAACTTCTAAAATACAAATAAATATAGGTTTTCAGTCAGACATGAGTTCCTGTTCATCATTATTGTAATTAAATCCACACATTATGAAGCTCCTGTTGGCTGTTTAGGAGTGAGAACTCATCCGGTGTTGTTTTTATTATCCTGCATTTAAAATGTGCTTCAAATAAAACTGTTTTCTTATTCCTTAGCGATCCACTGCATCAACAAAGTTTGACAGTTTAATTGACCCTCAGGATTTATATTTACACAAACGCTCCATCCTGTGACCTGATGACCCACCTGTGTTGGTGACTTGAACTGGAAGGGTGGACATAATCAAAGGGAATGCTTATAACATCTAACCTCTAAGGGCCACAATAAGCCTAGATTAAAAATTCAAGTGTTCCGCTGTGGGTGATCAGCAGCATACCAGGGACATAACACAGAGCAGGGTTAATAGAGTTCAGGTGACACTCATTTGGAGGTTATCAAGCATCTGATCTTAATGATGATATCTGTGGCCTTGTGGACAGTGACCCTGAGATGCTGCCATGGGAACAAGCTGCCACAAAAAAAAATTAATCTTTTATACTTTCCATGCACTCAACTGGTCAAATAAGCCATTACATATTGTGTTCTAGATGTCTGACTGGTAAAACTCTAAGAAAAGATATACTGGACAAAACAAGATGTATTACATTTATTTTTTATTCATTTATGAGTAAATGTGTTAAGACTGCAACTGCACAAAGGCACAATTTCATTGTAGATAATCCATATTGGTAAATAATGCATTTTCGTGGTTGAACTAAATTAAAAGTTACTATAATATTGCTTCTCTTACAATTTCAGAGCCCATTTTTTTTGCAGCTGCAGCACATGCACTGCCATTTTGCCTATTCATGCAAATTTGTATTATTGCCCAGATTTTCTGTAAGGCAATCACTTTTAACTCCGTCGTGGTGACCCACTGTCAAGGGAAAGGATGAACTGAGGATCAGCACAGAATATTTTATGAGACAGCACAGTCCACCCACCTTTAACTAATGACTTGGAAGAGATGGCCTCCAACAATTTCAGATTCTTCACCAACTGTCCACAATAAAAGTAGACAAATTACTAAGTATGGCCAGGGTGACAGAGGGATTGTTCAAGTATAAAAACATTCCTGAATACACCTCCTCTTATATCAAATCCTCTCATAATTATCCACATTTATTTCTTTAAAAAAATCTTACCTAAGTGAAAAATGATCATGTTCTTGTTAGGAAAGTAGCTGCTCACATTACCTTCAACTTCTAGTTTGTGCCTTTTTCTATATTTTGCTTGTCTCTGCTTTGATCACACCACTCCATGTTTAATTTTTTTTTGTGTCACAAGAAATATTCTACTTTGGACTTTTAGCTTTAGACATTCTATATGTGTCGCAAAGTAAAAGACGAGGATGGATGAGCAGAAGCGAGACGTTCCAAGCTGAAGCTTCAGCTAATGAGCTCAGAGACAAGCATGTGCAATCATACCCAGGAAACGGGTCAGAAAGAGAAGTAAAACAGTTGTAAAGATCCTCGCACTAAGATGAAGTGGAAGAAGCCAACACACAGTAAGAACATTTCACTAAACTGACAGCACACAGAGCCCAGAGATAATTAAATGATGCAAAATGCAAATATTAGATAAAACTTATCAGTTTGCAGTCATGAAAAATGAGCCCCAAGGTACATATTTGTAGACAAGATTTGTTTTTTTAGTTTTATGTAAAAAAAAAATCCTGACAGCTTTAATCCATAATTTAAAGACATTTTTGTTCCAAGGTAAAAAAGGGAAAAATGCTTTACCATGTCATTTAGTTATTGTTTCATTTATATATTGGCTACAAAATGAAAACACTACAGAAATTGAACAATTATTGAACACCACCAAAAGGTGAAAAGTGCATTTGTGTGTGTGTGTGGTGGGGTGGGGTAAATAGCTAATGAACCATAAGAATAGTTGTAATGAAGTTTTTATAAAAGAAACACTGAACATATATCTGCAACTTAATAACATTTTTGGAGCCCAGTAAATTCTAGATGGCCGCCACTGCCAACTGACCTTAAGGACACAAACATAACAATAACTCAGACAGATTTACAGATATTGACCTAAAACTTGTTGTGGTAGTAGCTGAGACTGTTCCCCAACACATAGCCTAAGTGCTAACAAAGTGCAAAAGATGGACAAAATTTGGCCATTAACTATTTGAAGTCAACTTTTTACTGGCGTTTTGCAAAATATCTCATGAACAACTGGGCAAATTTTAAGGACTCTTATAAGAAATATTTAATTAAAAATCCCTTTTCAGCTAATTAACTTTTTGAGCCAACCAAACCAGTATTATTATTATTATAAGCATATTGCAAGATGATAATTTCTATCCATCCATGGAAAGTTATTTTGGTTGTGTCAGCATTTTAATCATGACTACACTTTGTGGAACCTCAGTGTTTTGTACACCAAACCACTCACCCAGACCTTCTTCATATCCTCCTCACAGCACAGAAATTTTATGCTTACTAAACTGGAAAAGCCCTGCCAGTTAACAAAATCTAGGCTGCAATTACGTCCCATGTAAAATATTCAGCAGGAATATTATTACCATATACGTTTGATAATTTCATGTCAAATTTTCGAGTGATATGAGTTGCTGACGGACTGCCACTGAGCTTAAACTTTAAATTACAGTCATTTATAAAACTTGAGAGCATCTTCTGATGGGATCAGAGCAGCTGTGATGCCTGTCAGGATGATAACACTTCACCCCATGAGTATTCTCCAGTCATTACTTTATCATTGCATGATTTCATGACTACTTAACACCATGAGTTGTCCAAATCCATCTTTAAACTTAGGCTTCACTTTTTCTTTAACTCTGTACATGGAAAGTTTTATAACTGCGTCTTGCGAAGCTGTGGCTTTTTGCATTGATATAATGTATTCCAATATGGAGACAAAGACACAAAAATCTATTGATATATTTAAACCTACCTTAGAGGAAGTTCCTACCACACATCTGTATGTTGAAGGTCACATCTTGTGATTTAGACATGTACATGAAAATGTAAACTTACATTTGAATGGTGTGGATCTTTTTTTTTTCTGGTCTTTGGGACTTTTTTTTTCCTCCATTACATTTTGTAAACGTGATCTGAATAAAACATGCTGTCTGTTCCTTAAGACATTCCTGCAGAGCCTGAGCCCTCTGCCGTGCTCTGCTACCTTTGCCTCAGGAATACAAACATCCTGCTTTGGTGTATTTCTCTTTTGAATGTATTTTAAAGGTATTCTGCTCAGATCCACTCTCTTATTGTGTGCAGTTATGTTTCATTTTGTCCATACAAGAAACCACATTCCATTGTTCATGTTATTAATAAACTTTAAATGTGTTCAGATTGTAGTGGAGCTCAGTTGTTTGCTGTTTTATGAACAGAATAGAGAGTAATGGAGGTTTGCAGCCAAGAACATGTTTTATCAGATAAAAAATAAATAAATACATATTTTGCTCTTTAAAAAAATAACATGGTTTACTCAAAGTGATACACTCAGACACCTGGAAAATAATATATAAAAAAAAAAATAATAATAATAAAAATAACACAACTTAGACATACAGACTAAAACAGGGGCTTTCAGACAGTTTATTTTTTAAAACCATTAACTTGGAGATGTTTCTTGAGCTGTTGTATGAAGCCATCAGGATTGTTACGGCCCAAGGCCTTTCTGGCTGGGTATTCTGTTTTTCTGTTTGTTAGTAGAATATTGTTACAGGTACACTTCATGCCTCCTGCCCCATGGTGTCGCTGTGACGAACTCCACTCCTCCTGCGTCACTTCCTGGTCAACAGCGCTTCCTTCTGTAACTTCCTGGTGCCGACCTCCACTCGCTCCGGATTGGGCCTTACCGTTAATTGCTCAACCAATCCGCGCAGGACCTGGCACATAAAGACCAGGCCTTCCTCATCCTCAGGGCGGCTGTGTCGTTTGTTTGAGCAGCTTGCCTCTTTGCTGGGTGTTTGAATCTTTCTGTTAACTTGTGACTCTTTTGATAGAGTTGTAAAGTCTTAGTTGTGAGCTCCAGTTGACATTTGTTTTGTTGCCCAGTGTGTTTTTGAAGGGGCTTAGTCACTTTGTTTCTGTTTTTTCTTTATCTTTTGTTTGGTTGAAGTCCTGATACTGGCAACAGGTTCGGTGCATTGTGTGGCTTTATGTCAACCTCTTTTTATTTTGTTTGTTCTGCAGACACTTGATTGTGATTTTGATGTTTAAACTATCGTTTCAGCCTTTATTTGTTATTGTTAATGTTAAACTTCCTCATTTAAGAGAACTGAATAAACACCGGTTCTGTTTCAAACACCTTTTATTTCTTTTAGTTAAATGCTATTCCCTCTCCCTCTTTTTAAGTCGGGTTTGGGACGTAACAAGGATACACACACACACACACACCCCGTCCAGAGTTTACTCCAACTTTTGTACCATGACCAGTAGAGATGAGCATCTGCTCCTTGCAACCCTGTAAGAATCAAATGGATAAGAAAAGAATAAAGAAAATGGATAGATGAATCAATATTTGCAAACCATTATAAAAACATGTTGTTTCCAGCTTTTAATTGTTTTGATTGCTTGTCTGCATATCTACAAACCTTCAGAATTGTTCTGGTTTTAAAATAAAACTAGCATTTTATTGTGATGATGGATTAGCAGAAAGTTGTGATAGCAATTCATCATTTTGATTTTCCAGCCTTAAATGGGTAGGTGTACAACAATCCAAAGGTCAAATGACCGATCTTAAAAACATGTTACAGTAATTGAACTCATTTAAGCCACAAAGTCTAGATTGTATGTCCTATTTGCCATTTTAAATCTAACCAGTGTTTCCACTGTTTGCACAGGCTACTTTGTCAGCTTGTCTCAGCAATATGCAGCTGTAAATGTAACAGACACATGCAGTTTGACGTGTGTCTGTGGCATTCTCCATTCTTGTGAATTTTTTATTAAGAAATGTCTCATTTGCCTAAATGAACAATGTGCCCTTTGTAGAGAAATAAGCTGCAGAAGAACTGAATATTTCTCCTAGTTTCTCGTCAAGACCAGACCAGAAATTATAACGAGAGACAAAACGAGACCAAAATTTACGAAATGATTGGGAAACACAATTCCAAAACAAATGTTGAGGTGTCCTACTATTTGCAAACAATTTCCTTCATCTTTTGTGAAGTATTATTGCATAAACTACTTGCCTATTGTTTTCCAAAGTCACACCTGTAATTGTGCTGATTTGCTTTTTGCCTCCTGGTTCAAAATCTTAAACAGTCAACAATCACGACCCCAACATGAATGTGACATTTAATACTGGGCTTTGCTGACAGTGTGTTATTACACTTTGCTTTCTCATATCACAAGTAATAGCCCAAAATAACTGCAGCTAGAAGAGACAGATTTGTCAGCTCACTGAGCAGCATAAATTCAACTGTATCCTCATCTAAATGACCAAAAAGTCATTAATTGCTGCATCTCTTTCTGAGCTCGCTGCAGGGAATCAGAGATGACAAGAAAATGAAAGCTTTGACAACATGTCAGCACTTATTTGCTGTGTTGTTGTGCATGTCATGATGAAAAAAAATCTGAAAAAGGTCTAAATTGAAGAAAAAGTAATTCATTTTGTTGCTCAAGTTGATGAAGCAATATATTCCATCAAAGTCATTCAAGAAGCAGTGGAAGAAATCAATCTGGAGGCAAAAAAATAGTATGTTGCTACAAAAAAACCCCCAACAAATCACTCAAAGTCAGCTAATAAAGAATGCAAATAAGAAAATATATCTGGAGATGTTACAATGACTACCAGACCCTGTTGTTTTCTAACCAATGCAGTAAAATAAATTGGAATCTTCTTTGGCTCCTAATAATCATTGACACATAATTGACATGTTTACAAAAAAAAAAGAATAATCTGATGCTACACAAGCAATTTGATATAATAATAAATTTAACATAATTAGGAACTGGGGAGAAAGTCGTAACAGATCAAGTCGAATCAAAGAGTGGTTTAAAGTGGTTTCCAGACTGAAAGGGATAGATTATAACAAGTTTCTCCTCAAACAGTATGAAGACCCATAGAAGTCATGGACATATCCACTTTATTTATGGAAGTCAGTTGATTTCATGCAGCACTCTGATGCTTGTTTTATAGGTCAAATGGCTTGGAGGTGGGGTTTGGGTTGTTTCTCTTTTTGTTGATAAAGGTTTTGACACAACTGCTAAGTGCAATCCAACTGGGATGTTCTTGCTGTATGTTAGTAATTAGGCTTGGTATGTGTTGCCATAGATACTCAACAGCCTACTGGGTCAGACCCGTTGGACTGCTAAGCATCTGCTGCATGCCGAGCATTCATCTCACCAAATATTTTACAAGTGTCATTTTTATTTTTATATTAAATATAAGTCCTGCCGCTGGCATTTTTATTTTAAAGCTACATTTATATATGGTCAAAAGTCCTTTTCACAATTTGATTTAGAAAAATAATATAGACTGAAGCTGAATCAAGGGTCTACATTCATAAAGTGTTTCTTTAACCTTTCCAGGCTCTGCAAAGTACATTACGATGTTTCTCATTCACCCCACCCTCGACCCCCACCCCCGCCACACACACATACACACACACACACATACACTCATACACTCTTTTCTAATATATATTTTACACACTATACAAAGCACTTTTATATACATTCAAATAATAATAGGCGCATTGGGGGGCAGTGGGGGCTTCAATGTGCTCAATAACTTCAGCACACAGCAGGGGATTGAACACTTTAAATAAACCTCCCTACCACTGGGCCAAGCTGAGTAATAAACATTATCTGATAAAATTTAGAACAGAGATTTTTACAGTGAGCTTCTATTGCGTCCACAAAAGAGCTTCAAGGTGAGTTCAAGAAAAATAAACAAGGTGATCTATTATTTTGTTTTATTTCTATTAAAATAAACAGAACTGATCAGAAATGTAGAGACTCAGATAGAAAAAACTGAATAATATACAAACAGAAGCCAACTCATTTCAGTAATGACAAAACACTCCCCCAGGACTAGTGCAAATACAGAGTCCAAAACTACCCTTTTGGGAATAGGGTGCCGAAAAAAATAAAGATCTGCATGTTTTTCTTTGCTATGCCACAGATTAGTTTTACTTTTACAAACTGTGTCCAGGAGTCATTATCACCTTAAATGTGGACAAAGACTCATGAGCTAAATATTCTGGACTATTTCTACAGCCTGCTGTCATCCTATGGGATTATCTGTAAACACCTAATATTCAAGGTGTAAATGTAAAAAAATACAAGTCTTCACAATTCAATGACTATATTCATTTCCATCCAGGGACAATTCAGATGAAAATGAGGATATTAACATTCCAGAAAAAAAAAAAAAAAAAAAAGATTTTCATGTCTATGTAAACAACCCAAAGACTAACTCATTAACAAACATAAATGTGGGAAAGAAAACAACAAAAACAACATGATGAGCTATAAACAGTGTTAGTGCAATCACTACTGCAAGACTCAGTGTGCAGAGATTCTAGGTCATTTTCTTCCAGATCTAATAAATACATTTCCAACATGGCAAGGTGCAAATATCACAATGTTCACATATTTCAGGTGCTAAATTAGCACTGTGTCCATAGTAAAATCTGACAAATCATTGTGCTAAAACTCAGTGGTGTACTGTCACATAATGACAGTGAAACAGGTCGGCTTTGATCAACGTCATTGTGATGTTTTTTCAGAAAAGCAAAATGACAAAATTATGGAACAACTGGGCTGGGTCATCCAGTGCCCACATATATTTTATTTAAAAACAGTAAACAGTCAATATGAGTGTTCAAAAATCATTAATAACTTATACACTATGCAGCAAACAAAGAATATTACTTAAGATTTTGTCGGTATGTAAGGATGTGTTATACTTTCTATTTGGATGTCATGTAAACAAGAAACACAAGGTTTTAATATACTTTATTGTTGTCTTATAATTACACTTATTTATGGTTAATAACAGAAACTATCTTGGGATGTTTTCATTGTTTTAAATTCTAGATCATTTTATCACATATTGTTATGAATGATAGTGACTACAAGATGCTTTAAATGTCTTTATTTTTTCTTGATATCTAAGTTTTATTGGTCAGTTATGTTTCAATATATTAACTAAAATATTTCAATAAGGTTTGTACATGATATAAAAAATCACTAGATATATAGATATTTTATTTTTTTTAATTCCACGGCCATTTGTCTCTAAAGCAGTATGCACTTATAAATTTATAGATTTACAGTAAGTAACATTTTTTAATGTTTTAAGGGATACCATTATAGCTTGTAAAACAAATATTGTAGCCACCGAGACAAATAAAGTCCAACTTTGTGCTTCACAAACAAATTAATTGCCTTTGGATTAAAAGCTGGAAAAATAAAACAAAAGCTTTACAAAAATGAAACAAACACCTAGTGGTAAAATTGCCTTTTGAAAAGAAAAAAAAGTTGTGAAATATGTTTAATGTGTAAAAATATATTGTTAATTGCCAGTTAGGATATAAGAGAACTGTTGTGGGATGTAAATGGTTGGTACTAGTTAGCAAATTCCAATTTGCAACCCAAACTGCTGGGAGGACGGAGGTGCTAGGCTGAGAAAGGAGAAATGCTGAAAACATTGTGCAGAGAAGTAATTCTGGATGTCTTATTCAAAGCAATAATTTATGTGTTTATTAATTTATTTATTTAGCCACATTTTCATGTGAGAAAGACAGGTACGTACAGTATGCATAATGTATCAGCTGTATGCCATCAGTGCAGCACCTGAACAGACTATCAATGAGTGCACCGAGGTCTAGCCTCCGTGGAACTCTACAGAAGCTCCTACATGTCAGTGACAATCTGAAGCTTCCAGTTTAACATATAGCAGAGCAAACTGACAGTAGAGCCTGTGACACCAATGCAAAATTAGGTTCTTGATTTTGTGCCTTCTGTTCTCTCTTCACTGACATCCTTCCACCTGTCAGCGGGAAACTGATCTCAGCAAAACACCTTCAAGGATGTCTCAATTACTTAAATGGAAATGAAATAAAACAAAGCCTGCTGGCAAAACTAAAAATGAGACTGCATAGGGGTCTTTTCTCCCCACATTGTACACTGAAATAAAAGGAAATGGTTCCCATTTTTGAATGTTTCAAAATCTGTTCATGAAATTAATCAACCTAAAACATACAAACACCAAGAAACTGTGACAGTTTCAATGTATATTTAAATAAAATCTACATAAGCAAACAAAATAAATCAGGTATGTGTCACAATTACACTGAATAAAATGTGGGTGGAGCCTCTTTTGTTAAATGAACATCCAGGTGATCAACATTTTTACTGTTATTCAATAAACTATAGTCACTTTCACAAAACACTTCAAGACAGGACTTGGATGTCTTCTGGCCGACTCGGTATGGTTTGTAAATGGGCCGAGGGGGCAAGGGGAGGTGAAGCCAACCCCGCCCTGATGGGCCTTTGTGACATGAAGCAAGGTAGAACACAGCCAAAATGGTCAAGATGGGAACAGGTAAGCTGGCTTTGCGACACAATAATGTGATGAAGTTATAACATATGGTCTAAACCAACAACAGATTTATTACTGAGGGAAGGGACTCCATGTAAATGCAGCTGAGTTTTGCTCCACTACGCCTCTTTTGGTTCTGCAAAGCTTGCTTCATTTCTGAAAGCTCACGTCTATGTGGGACGTGGTCGGCTCCATCAGTGAATTGTGAACGATCAGAGGCAGCAAAGGACTGGTCCAGGACTGGTCTTTGGGGCCATTTCAGGGAAATGTTTTTTGAAAGTGCCATAAAATGATAAAAACCACCAGGGAACATTGTGCTGGTGAATGGGGGAGGTTCACATTCCACCCCCCCTGGTCTCACATGATCAAAAGACAACATCTGATTAAAACAACAAATTACTGTTGACAAAAAAGAAATCAAGATTTGTCTGAGGCAGGATATCTCAGTGCAGAGACACATAACAGTGATAAATACTGTAAATGTTGTTTTGACAGGAATGATAAAAGTCAGTAGATAAAAAATGGATGACATTAAAAGCTGGTTTTGTTTGTGATAGTAGGTGCAACTTTATTGCACAGCTGAATCCTTTACTCCTTTGACTTTGAGTCTCTTTTTTGATACCAAATAAAAAAAAAGTGGAATGAGAAATCATTGATATGCAAACCGGGTAATGCACAAAGCAGATCGTTTTGCAAGTTACCCCATAAATCTTAAAGGAAAACCATCATTAGGAGAACATTCGCTATTTGTGGTTTTAACATCTCAGCCTACCAGCATTGATAGTTAATGTACATGACTTTGCATTTAAATGATTTTTCCTTTAAAATCTCTGATAATTATCAAACACATTGCACACATTAGTCTTAGGGGGAATCACAAGACAGCCAAGTATTCTCTACACTGTACTGCATTATTTTAAAAAGGTTTCTCTGTCAAGTTGTTTTGGTGCTCAGTGTACAGGACTAACTGATGAAGATCCCTGTGATGCTTATTGATTTATTGAACACATTTTTCTTTGTTCACACAGCTAAACAGAGGGGAAAAACACACCAAATGGCAGAGAAATTTGAAGATAAAACATCAGGGAAAACAATGCTTTTTATACAAAATTTGAGGGTCAAGAACACCTCTAAGTTACAGTTTTTTTCAGATGTAAGATGAAACTAACATCCTTATCAGAGTGGACGAGCTCTGATCACATAAATAAAGTTCACTGATATTTTCATAGGATATGCAAAAGACGTGCTAAAGAAGACAAGTTAGATGCAGTTTTCATGTTATACAAGGTAAAATAAAACATTTATTCTTGTTTCACTGAGTGAATAATGTGTGATTCCTTTGTGCGGGTACTTGTTGCTGCTCACAACATGATGGGCAGCTCTGGTTGTTTTTTAAAACTAGGCCATTCTTAAGTGAAAACGTAAGATTCCTGTTGTGTTTCTGTCATTTGTGTACACAACAACAGCAATTGTGTTCTTAAACAAGTAGATGAACAACAGTAACAACGAAGGACAGCAGAGCACTGTTTGTGCTGCTCACTCGTTTCTGAAACAGAACATATATGAGCTACATTATCTCGTGTTTCAGTGGAAGACACTGTTCTTCCGTTCTACAAGTACTGAACAGGTCCTAACTGTTTCCATGCTCAAGACTGAAATGTCTGCGAGCATGCATGTGTCTCTGACACACAACAATCACAGCACCAGCTCGTGACCTGGCATGGAAACTAACTACAGTGAATTCAATGATTTTTGAAGACTCGTCTAAACAGTGATTACGATCACAGCGTTACCATGTGCACATTTTCACAATCAACATCGGATAATCTATAAAATTTCCAGGAGACTGTTCACATGTAAACGGGTCTAATTTTCTGTCTCCTGTATGAAAATAGGGGAGAAGAGAAAAATGTCAAAGTGATTTGTGCCTGTTTGCAAGTCTCAAGGGGTAGCTGCTCTGTTGTAAATCCTGTAAGACACCTCCCATGTAGGAGGATCTGTCTCCAGAGGATACTCATGCAAAACACTGTCAGTGTGTGAGCAAGAAGAAAGCCAATCTTACTCTATTTTTATGGTAATATACTGTATATAAGACAATGGCTGCACACAGAACAAAAGAAAACGCTGACAAAGGTGAAGTACTGAAATGTGTTTGTTGTGTGAATTTAAGAGTAAGTGCCGACATCCATTATGAGTTCTTTTCCTCACTCAAGTGTTTGCACGGACGAATCCTTGAGCTCAATTGATGTTTGTTTGGATGAAAAGTGAAGCATAAAAATAATATGTGTTATGTTTCCTCTCATGTTTGAGCACTCTTGATGCAAATCAGCACTAATGATCCACAGTGGCTATCACAAGATGAAAATGATAGGTGCTTAGTGTCCCTCTGAATATTATCCACTGCTTGTAAATTCATTTCATATGGTTAAAACTTTATCATCATTTTTGTCAATCTGATTCTCAGGTTAAAAAATGTGTTATCATTTGACTGTTGGTAAAATTAATATATTTTTTTTAATTTCTTTTTATATTACAGACTGCATTCATAACAAATATTTTGACACATTATAGATGTGTCAGGCCTGTATGACCTTTGGAACCTGCAGTTACTGTAACCAAATAAGGTACAATGTCTGCTCTGAATAACATGATTATTCAGATATAGAATGAACAAAAATATAAACTCACCACTTTTGTTTTTTCATGAGCTGAACTTAATGATGTAAAACTTTTTCTATGAACACCACAGACCTTTTACTCTCAAATATTGCTCACAAACTTGTGTAAAGCTGTGTTAGTGAGCACTTGTTTGTTGCTGAGATAATCCATCCTCTGTCAAGATGCTGATTAGATAGCATGATTGTTGCACAGGTGCGCCTTAGGCTGGCCGCAATAAAAGGCCACTTTAAAATGTGCAATTTACTGGGTCAGGGGGGTCAGAAAACCAGTCAGTATCTAGTGTGACCACCGTTTGCCTCACACAGTGCAACACATCTCCTTCACATATACTTGATCAGATTGTTGATTGTGGTCTGTGGAGTGTTGGTCCACTCCTCTTCAATGGCTGTGCAAAGTTGCTGGATATTGTCAGGAACTGGAACATGTTGTTGTATACACCAATCCAGAGCATCTCAAACATGCTCAATGGATGACATGTCCGGCGAGAATGCCGGTCATGGAAGAACTGGGATGTTTTCAGCTCAC
Source organism: Kryptolebias marmoratus (assembly GCF_001649575.2). Classification (NCBI taxonomy): domain Eukaryota; kingdom Metazoa; phylum Chordata; class Actinopteri; order Cyprinodontiformes; family Rivulidae; genus Kryptolebias; species Kryptolebias marmoratus. The sequence goes on along the minus strand of NC_051453.1, from coordinate 1,115,489 downwards.
AACAAGTGTGTACAGATCCTCGCAGCATGGGGCTGTGCGTTACCATGCTGCAACATGGGGTGATGGTCATGAATGAATGATACAGTAAGGGACCTCAGGATCTCATCACTGTATCTCTGTGCATTCAAAAGGCTATCAATAAAATACATCCCTGTTCATTGTCCATAATATACGCCTGCCCATACCACAACCCCACCGCCACTGACATCAGAAAACCACACACGCACATAACCATACACATAGTCTGCTATCTGCCCTGTACAGTGAAAACCGGGAGTCATCAGTGAAGGAACACCTGTCCAACGTGCCATACACCATCAAATGCGTGCATTTGCCCAGTCAAGTTGGTTACGATGAACTGCAGTCAGGCGGAGACCCCTGTGGATGAGCTTCCCTGAGATGGTTTTGGACAGTTTGTGCAGAAATTCTTTGGTTATACAAACCAATTGTTGCAGCAGCTATCCAGCTGGCTGGTCTTGGAGGTGAAGATGCTGGATGTGGAGGTTCTAGGCTGGTGTGGTTACATGTGGTCTGTAGTTCTGAGGCCAGTTGGATGTACTGGCAAATTTCCTGATGCACCTTTGGACCTGGCTTATGGTAGAGAAATGAATATTCAATTCACGGGCAACAGCTCTGGGGGGCATTCCTGCAGTCATTATGCCAATTACACACTCCCTCAAAACTTGTGACATTTGTGGCATTGTGCTGTGTGATAAAACTTCACATTTTATTGTGGACAGCTTAAGGCACACCTGTGCAATAACCATGCTGTCACACCTGTGAGGGGATGGAGTATTTCTGCAAAAGAGATATGCTCACTAACACAGATTTACACAAATTTGTGAACAATAATTGAGAGAAAAAATCTTATTGTGTACATAAAGGACATATTACATCTTTGAGTTCAGCTCGTGAAAAATGGGATCAAAAACAAAAGTGTTGCGTTTAAATTTTTGTTCAGTATATTTTACAAACTTTTACACTAATAATTGTAAAAAGCATGTAAAAAACAAACAAAAAACAAACAAAAATCACCCAGGATCTACAGTTTCATAAGTCAGTTTCTTTAATGGCACACAGTTAGAAAAAAAACTGCCTCCTCTACTGTAAAAATCATGAAAAATTAAAGCCAAACCTTTGACAAGTCATGCTTGTGACATTATACTGTTCTCTCAGGCTTTCTCTTGAGATCAGTTGTCTTGTGTTCCATGTGCAGCAGCCACAAAGCCTTCCAAAAGTTATTTAAAGGAAGTAGACTTTAATATCACAGTTCCATATTAGTTAAGGAAGCTGTCACAAAACACGATCAGTGTCCTGGGACATAACTTTCTCTTTTTAGCCACATAACAGTAACACTATAAATGTGAAGAAGTATGTTGACAATCTTTCACAAAAAGAAAAAAACAAATGTTTATGAGTTTAGAAGTTGAAAATGTCTCCATAGTTCTAGGTCACAAGCTCCCCCTGATATGCAGAACATATAAAGGTGTTTCATGTCCATCAGAATTAATTAAATCATTTTGTCACATTATTTTACTCTTTTTTTCTGTAAGCTTTGTCTAATCTGACATATCTTATATATTTCCTGCCTTGTGCAGTCAGTCCCTGTCTGTGCTTGTTGAGGGTGACAAAATTGTCTCTTTTCAGAAAGTGAAAATGACTTCCAGGGCTTCTGAATCGGTTGAACAGAGAAGATAGAAGTGGTACTGGTTCCATCTGTTACTTCGATCTTTAATGGTTTCATGGCCAATTAAATTTATGTACATGAAACAAATGGGTTAAAGTCAGGTAACTTTGGTTAAAAAAACAAACAATGCAAGGATGACTATACATTTGCATCTCATTGAAAGTAAAGCATATTCAACTTCCAGAATGTTTTTGGAATGCATTGTGTAATTTTGCCTGGTGTCTCTGAACCATGAAATGTACTTGGGAATGAACAGAAAGAATGGTCATGTCTAGTAATAATTGACAAGACAATTTTTATGCTCCATTTCACTTGTTACTGACAAGCAATAATACACACAGAGAAAGAAAGCCAACACTCAGGAAAGAAGAATGGATAAAAGAATAATCCCAACAAGATGACGATATTTTTCTCTGCTTATCCTTCCTCTGATCACATGAGCTTTGTTAAACTAATGTCAGTTTCAGTATAGAATTGAAAATAGTGTATATATATATATATATATATCATCTTGGGATATTTTTCAGGTGTTATTAAACAGTGGTCCCCAACATTTTTTGCACGATAACTTTACCATGGACTCGTGTCAATAAAGAGGTTCTCCAGTGAAGGTTGTTTTTAACCCATCTTTGCACGGGTTAACTATTATGTTTTGTTTTTTTTAATTAAAAATAAATGTGACTGAATGTTCCACAGGAAAGAGGTGAGTTTGGAGGTGGTCATTTAAAGAACAATAAAAAAAATAGTCTGCAGACCAATATATACATAAGTTTATGTGTGTTTTTTCTTAACAAAAAGTTTTTCTTATTTCTGTGCGGCCCGGTATAAAATGGTCATGGAACATCCCTGGTCCTTGGCCCAGTGGTTGAGGACCCCTGATAAAAATGACTGCTTTGACATTTATAGGCATGGAGCTGTATGCTACATGTAACAAGCATATGTCAGATTGTGTTAGCATGATTGATTGTAGACTTTAATGAATAGGCTTGTCGAAGCACAAACGGTGTGATGGAATGGTATGTGGGGTATTACATTTATTCAGTCAGCCACAGTAATTACGGACCAGTTCTGTAGTTTAAAGAAAAGGTCAGATCAGTGGATTTGTGCAGGAGATGGCCAGCATTGCACCCTGTGATTTACTTTTCATTTGAAAGAATTTGCTTTTTGCTTTTTTTTTCAGTGAATACATTCTCAGCACAGATAGGATGGACAATAAATACAATGATGTCATCATCTAAAAAACTGCGTTGAGAAAGGCTGGTAGACTTATAGATTGATTGGTTAATAAGATAATTTGTTAAAGCGATTCAGGGAATAGCCTTTTTTATACATTCTTGCATGTTTTATTTCTACTTTTCATAGTTAATACAATATGTTATAACTAAAAGTTTGCATATTGCTTAAAGGTACAAATAATGCTTTAAATACCAGTATTTAAAAATAAATGCTTACCTTTTAAAGAAGGAAATCACTGTTTTATTTCATACTTTTTTTTTAAATATTGCTACAATCAAGAGCAGTTGTCAACGATGATGATGAAAGTCTTTATTTTCTTTATATATATGTATATATAGATATGTTTGCTTTGATTTATTGATGTCTAGTACAAATAAACACCACTTTTTGTTTAAAACATGCAGCTTTCTGAATGTGCTTTGCTGTTCAAATTAATGTTTAATGGATAATTATTCAAAATCAGTCATCCTTGTTTTCATCACTTCTGTGAAAGAATCTAAAGATAGAATGATTTTTATACATTGAACAATGCTTTATTAGACAGCAACCTGACATGTTTGGTATTTATTTCTTTATTTAATGCACATGGAAGTGAGTTCACAAGTTTGAACCCAAAACATCAAAACAGAGATGCTGGCTGTGAAGCTCTGTCAGCTTATAATTAGCTCTGCTCCAGTCTCTCTCTGAACAGGTTTTCAGTGGGTGAAAATGGTCAAACTGCAGTAACAGAAGTGTTCTGGCACCCCCACCATAGATGGGCCATGATAATTATAGCAGAAAAGAATAAAAACAAATAAACAACTCTCCTTACATGTTTAGTTTGAATATAACCAACATCTAAGCCTGGCAGAGCTGTCTGGGAGAATAATAATGAGATTTAAACTGCAGTGGTTACTAAACTTTTGTTTTCAATTAGTAACAGCAGAATGGACTTGACACTGTGATTGATAGTATTCTAAGAATGGAAAGTTTGCACTGGGTGACTGTGGCTAATAATTAAAAAGAAAATAAATAAATCACACCAGCAATCTTAAGTCATTTAACATATTTTTTTGTCCCCTTTGTTTTACAAGTAAACAAGGCAGAGGCAGAACCTCTGATCTTTCACAACCATCTAGTGAAAATTTGTTTTTACTCCTGAAAATGACCAAAGTGGGTGAAGACATCAGTTCAACTAAAAGTGGAAGGTGTGTTTAATACACAAGCTCACAATATCTGACTTCTTCTCTATTTTTTTATTTTTATTTTATTTTTTGTTCAGACAGCCTCTAAAGTTTTTAACTATTTTCCTTGACTATAAAAAATATACATTTTTCTCAAATAAATTTGTGAACAGCAACCATTTTTGTGACCCTTTTTTTAATTTCCTGGTTAGAAGACAAGTCTCATAAAAGAATGAAGATGAGTACCACACATATCAATATGCATATTTATAAGTTTAACAGAACCATATTTTAATGCATAAGACATGTTTAGGATTTTTAAAGTAACACAAATGGACGAGAGAGAGAAATTTGCCAACAGAGTTGGAAGCTGAATATTAAGCCACTGGTCAGGGGTCAAATTATTAAGGAATGGCAGACTGATACTTCACACACTTCTGTTTTTCATTCCAGAGTTGATATGCCTTGGTCTTTTTTTTAACATCATTACCTATTTTTTATTTTTTTTTGTGCATTATGTTCATACCATGTCACCCTCAGGGAGTGCTCAGCTACAATTCAGACTGCAGCTGGTACATGGCAGATTCATTATGTTTTGCCTTCAGTGCTGTGACAGAAAAAAAGGAGCACTGCATTCCAAGAAATAAATCAATAGATAATAAATCAACAGATTACTTTTGTTTGTCATAGTTTCACAAACTTCTCTGTGTTGTAAAATGACCAAAGCAGCAGCAAACTGTCACTGCAGCTGAAACGGGGCACATTTTGAGACATCAGTTCCCAGAACAGCGTTTCAGATGGATTCAGGGCATTCTTAACATCTATCTCGCATCCCAATTGAAAAAAAAAAAAAACTGAACTGAAGCAAAAATGATTCTCTTATTACATCTACATAATTTATCGGGAAAGTTTATTCCTGTTTGCTCATAAACACTGTTCAGAATGTACCACACACATCACTGGTTTTGAGTGAAAGTGATGATTTTGGCAATGACAAATTTCTGAACTGGCTAATATTCCAAAAGAGTGAACCTGTGAAGTCTATGATGAATACATCATATGAAGAAGTGCCGTACGCTTGATCTCCTCCAGATGCTGTGTCTCAAGTAATGAGCACTAGATTGTTAGAAACTGATGGATGTGATAATTAGTCCAGCATCTCCAAACTGTGGTTTCACTTGATGCATCATTGTGTCATTCAGTTGACTGGATGATGTTTTGCCAAGAGTAGGGCAAATATCACCTCAGATGTGTCAGATTATAAATTAGCAACTGTTCTCATTTTTGAAATCTGTTGACATGACAACAGTTAGTGAGATGCTCGTCAGCAGACTCTGTCATTCTTTTTGTGCGTTTTTGTTCACATGAAGTTTATGATTTTTATGTAATATTGGTTACTGGGAACATTTTCTGTCTTTCATATCTATGACTGTACAATACAATGTGCACATTAAGATTTTCGGTTTTCGTAAAGTTCCTTTCTGCACTCTCTGACAGAATATGTTTTACAACATAATCATTCAGAAACTGGCAGCTCAATTTAGCTACGTGTTAAACATGCAAAAGAGACCATGAAAGACCACGAGAGCAACAACACTCCGCTTTGAATTCACCATGAGGTCCTTCAGTTTCTTTAACTGTGCAAACATGGCACACCTAAAAAACGTTGCTGCTAACCTTTGGTAGATTGCAAACACAAAATAAGTTAATTTATTATTAAACTTTTGAAGTTAATTATTAGTAATTTATTGGCCACATCAGAATTTAAGATGGCAGGTCAATAAACGTGTGCAAAACATACAAGTTTATATCTGTAGATAACATTTTACCTTTGTTTTTTCTTTAGCTCCACTCTTAGCATTGCTTAAACATGTCTGCAAATAAATTGAGAAGGGTTCAAAATGGATTTGAGACACTCATGATGAGAGGGAAAAATCTGTTGCACAACTCAAGCGAGAAAACTGAGATCTTCTGTGAACAATGCAAGACTTTCTGGAGTCTCTTTGAGGTACGCTTTGTGTGGTCTGGTCATGCCACATGCAACTATTCAAACAGGAATGTAATTCCCCTCGAAGCATACTGCTATTTTTGAGCTGTTGTCATCGTACATCAGTGTGAATGAATTCTCTTTTAATTATTTTATCACTATTCCCTTCAGGGAAAAGCACACTCATTCCTTAATACGTCTGTGTTTTAATGCTGTGAATATAGAAACATTCTCGTAATTTAATTTTAATGAAGGACTTTCTTTTCCTTCTTTTTTTTTTTTTTTGAATAGAGAATTTATTTACCTTTATGGGACACAATAGCAGGGGAAGGGAGAGTGGAGAAATGTGGAGAACAAAAGGAGGAAAATGACATTCAGGGAAGTTCCAGGCCTGTCAGAAAATGAACTGGGGACTCACTGCATGAATGCATATCCACCCAAGTGATATGCACTGAAACTACCTTATTATTGTGTTGCCCTGACACAATATTTCTCTGATCATTCTTCTACAGTAAGGGAAAATGGTAATCCACTTGTGGCAGTTCCAGTTTTTCCATCATGTCAAGAGGAGATGAAGTTCTTTGGTGAAGTAACAGGACTTGGCCTGCATTTAGGACCTGCCACAGACTTGCAGTATTCTGACACTGCTTCTGCTTTGCTGCCACACTTTGCAGTTTAAGCAGTTTTGTTGCACCATCTGAACAAATTAATCACAACTAAATGTACTTTCTTTTTCTAACCTTTGAGGAACAAAAGGTACAAAATTGAACTTAGTAAATAAAAGAAAAGCAACACAGTTTTAATCAAAGGAGACTAGGTAGTACGTCACAAATTGATAACTGTTGATAACCTTATTATACTGAATTTCAGATAAATGTTCAAAGAAATAGATTTGTATTGGCTTGTTCTGGTGTAATGGATGAGAATGTCATGTTTTGGTGCTGTGTTGCAAAACTAGTTATTGCAAAAACAATGTTTATTATTAATATTGTTTTGTGACAGATTTTGTTTGCTTATCTGAATTATTTTCTGTTGGTTTTGTTGTGACGATGTTAATTTTTGTTTGCAGCCAAATTGCATCTGTTGTCTTCTTTTTAGAAAAATAAAATACCTTCTGGACTCATATTCGTGTAGAGTCAGCCCACAGAAACGGCACAAACCTTTTGGCTCCGGAACAAATAGTGAACTCAACCTGTGACACCCATGAAAGATGATACTTACAGCAGCATATTTCTTCTAGACTTTATAAGGCTGATGATGAATTAAGGGGATGCTGGACAGAGAGCATTTTCAAGGCATCGATGCCTGGACTTGATGGCCTTCAGGGCCAACGGAGACAAGCAGGAGACCATTCTTCTAAATTCCCAAAAAAAGAGAGACACTCACCTCTCACTAACCTCTGGTGCCAAAGCTTTATGAAGAATCGGGTGAAGAAGGGTAGTTTATGATTTTGATAAAATGATTTCAAACAACTATTCTTTTATAATACAGCTGCCATTATTATGTTCTGAGGGCACAAGTAGAGTGTGTGTAGATGTTTAGGCTATGCTAAAACTTATTAACTTTAGTAAACTTTGTTTTAATCAAAAGAATAATGCACAGTTGTTTTACATTTAATTTTTTTATGTTTGGATTTAAATCCATCCTTATGTCTTCCAAAGGTCACTCATTAGATGGCAATGCCAAGATGGCTGAAGTGACTCATTGTCTGAACATTAAAGTTTTACAGGTAATTGCAAAATTTAAAGGGTTCCTTTAACGATTTCATTAAAAAGCCATTAAAGCCGCTATAAGAGGCAAAACATTTGTGTTGAGCTTAATTTCCATGGAGATTTAAAGACAATCTTTTCGAATATTAGAAGTCATTCATTCATTCATTCATGCACTCTGTAGTACCAGTTGGTAAAGGTCAGCGCAGAAAGGCCTGGGGACCCCAGTGTGCCAACAAAAGAAAGAAAGATTAAGATCCATGGCATTGATAAACCATCACTGACAATACAAACAACCCTGTGGGAGTTTGTGACATGTTTTACTGACTGAAGTCTCTTTCACTATCCACTGGGGATAGCAGAGTTTAATTATAACAAACAATGTGTTAGTTGTGTGGCATGGATTTATCTACACTACCTTTTTGTTCTGGTAGAACACTTGAAGCTCTGTGGGAGGGCAGGAGAGTCATCCTTGCTTTTATTCTTTATCCCTAATCAGTGTTTAAGATGTATTGTATACACAGTTATCTTTAATGGGTTTTTTTCAACCACGAAGGAGCTTTTCCAAATGCATATGTGTTTGTGTGTGTTTTTTTTTAATATGAACATCTGCATAACTAGTTTCTTGGTTCCTCATGATTCTTTTTCTTAGGATTTTTAGAGAGGGTTTTTAGTATATTGCACACTATCATGCCAGGATATTAGACCAATTTGATATTTGATTGAGAAACGACTGAATTTGAATGACTGAAATGAGTTTTAGACCTTTTGGTCACATCTTGAAAATAACAATGTGCAATCTCCTGCACTATTGTGAGATTTCACTCGTAGAATGTGCACTGCAAATTCAGTAAATGTACTAGAATGATCCAATTCAAGCAGATACATAAAGCAAACTGGCATGCAAATTTTGGAACTATGTTTTTCACAGATGAGCTATGAACTGGTGTGATTTATTGATGCATTGCTCTGTAGAGTAGGCAGCACCTTTAGTACTCAATTCTCACCAAACCTTAGACATGAGCCTTCAACATCAGGATCTAGATTTGTTTATTATTATTATGGTAAAATATTATGTATGTTTCTTCATGGACAGTCTTTGGTGTTTTTTTATTTATTTACGATTACTAAAAAGAAAAAGGAGAAGGTCATGCATCTTTTTTTGTTTAATTTTAATGTTCAAATTAAGGACATCTCCCAATAAATTTGTGCATTGTTACTACCCTTGTTACTTTTTTCCTCATTGAGTTTTTTGTTGTTGTTGTTGTTGTTTTTGTATGTAAGCGAGCGTTCCACAGAACATTAAAAACAGCTTATATACATTTTTACACTACATTGGCATGTACCTATTTTTTAAAGATTAAAGTTGGTTGCTATGTAACTGCTCATCTGCTCGATGTATTATGTGTGACAAATGGAGGCACTCATGTTTCTGGCTTATTCTGGCCGTGTCAGTATTGTATAGTTTCAACACTGATGTACTAAAAACATTTCCAGCCTTGAGCAGGGTGGCTTTTTTTTTTTTGGCTAAGTGCAATTCTTTTGACAAGGGTCTATTAAGAAAGGAGAAAACGACTTAACTTCACAATTTTCACATGATGTTCTGTCTTTTTGCTGGTTGTTTTTATAGTTATAAATGTACCCTCTTTCACCAGTAGAGTTTATTAGAACATCTCTATTTCAGTCCTGTTAGCCTGACAATACATTAATCAGCCACCATCTCCAACATGGTCTCAACAAAACACTCCACCACCTCCAAATGATCATGATGGAGAGATTTGCTTCGAAAGTTGGCTCATAAAGGGAAATAAATCCTTGGGTCAGCTCTTTGTGTCTTTGGGGACAATCATAAGAGCAAAAAAGCAGATTGCTTCAGACAATTTCATCATCTGCTCCTGGGCATGGCTCTCCATCACCTGACTGAAATAGGCTGTTCCCAGGAGGCCCCAGGCCTCATTGAACAGGGGAGGTGGGGACAGTAATTAAATCTTGGGCCAACCCCAAATTGCTTCCCATTAGTCTGTTTCCAACATGTAGGCACAGTATCTCCAATATGTCGCTCGTAGCCCCCATCCTGGGCCATGTTGACATGCTGCTGCTGGTATCTGCGCCCTAATTTATTAGGGCTCTAATTGTGTGTTGCCATGTTGGTTTTGGCCTTGTTCAATGACACATGAGCCTGTTGTTTTGTGTGCTGAAATGGAAAATTGTTGCTGAAGGGACTTTCTGTTATATCCTGCACTGGTTTTCTCAAAAAATAAGACAATTCAGTTTGTTTTACTACCACGTTTTTATTTGTTCTTGTTTTCTAAGACCTTTAAGAAAAATAGTTTTTACTTATTTTATTACACATTTTGTTCCAAACATGTTTGAGTCGGTGGCAGAATGTAAATATGCAGTAGTACATACAAAAGCCATACATTTAGGCACATGCTCTCTGTTACCCCCACCAAAAAAACAAACCAAAAAACACCTGTTGTTGTTGTTTTTTTATTTTTTTTTCTTTGTTTTTTAAGGAAAGTTGACAGGCAAGAGTTTCTGTGTCAGACTGAAACTCATCAGCCCAGCCAACTAGAAACACTACCCTCCCAGGGCATCGGTGCATGGTAGGACCTTTTCACACCTTTGTTGGATTAGCTTTATTCATTTATTCCACCGGCTATCTTGTAGGCTGAGCAAGTGGTGAAAGTGAGTGCAGAAGGTGGCCTGAGACCTGACCACAAACAAAAACATGTTTATCTGCTGTCTTTCTGGAAAATGAAGGCATATATCACTCACTCTTTCTCTTGCTCTTGAAGTGTTTATTTAATCTGTGTTTTCCTGAAAGATAGGTGCTGTCTGTTACTAGATTCTACAAGGATATGCAGCCAAGACACAAACCTGTCCCAAACAAATAAATAATGTTCTGATTTGTCTGACTGAAATATACAAATTTAGTGTTAAAATACTGAAAATATCTGTATTTTGCACATAGATTGGGGAAAGGTAAACAATAGCATCCCATTTCCAGTATTTTCTTATTTGTTCTTCCTCTTTTATAAAGTAATTTGACATTTTAGTGAATTAATTCCTGCAGGAGTGGTGTTTAGAGTGATCTGGTGGTGATTTAAAAGATCTTTAAATCAACACTTGTGTTTGATGTCTAGCACCAGACACATTAACTTTACAAAAAAAGTTTGATCTTCCTTTATTTTAAAATAAATTATTTCTATTATTTGTGATGTTTGTATCGATTAGTGTTTTGAGTTAATAAATAAATACAAAGAAATACAAAAAAATACATATAAGTTGTCAGGATTTGAGTTTTTTGAGTAATCTTTGTCTTAGGTTTATTTTCAATCATTTCTGTTGTGATCCATGTGTTCTGTTTATTTGCTGTTTCTTATGTTGTGTAGTTTTGTTCCCTGTGCCATAACTCAGTCTCCCTCAGTCAGTAGTTTTCCATATCGGCCTGCCTCAACCATCTGCACCTGTTCCTAGTTAGTAATCAGTCACCTGTGTCCACTTCCTCATCAGCCTCAGTCCTTATAATCTGTTCCACAGCTTCACTTCCTTGTTTGTCTGTTTTATCCCCCACCCTTGACTCCTCGCAATTTCCTGAAATCTGTTTGAAAGGTTTTGGGGTTTTTTAAGTTGTTTTTTTGTTTCTTTTGTGTTCTTGTCAGTCTGCTTTCTGGGTCCAAATCCTCAACCGAACCTAACACAAACAAACATTTAAATATAAAAGGTGTTTTTGGATTTTATCCCTGAAGGAGATCAGTTCACTGTTTTATCTTCATAGTAGGCCCTGTCCATCCTTTACAAAACGAAAATAAAAAATGAACTATCATTGTGGAAATTACATGTTTTCACAAGTCAAATTATTATGTGACATGTGAATCACCAAATCACATGAACTTCACATGTGGGGGGGTTGGAGAAGTTTGATTGTGTTTTTCTGTGTGGTTTTGGAACATTTTCCACAAACTAATGCATGTTCATAAATGTGTTCACATTTTCCATATTGGACCACGTGTGCATTTTATGAAAATATGCGATTTGTTTCTGTAAAGACTCAGTCATACATACAGAAAATATACATTAACATTGCTGAGTTCAGAGATATTTAACTGTTGCCATTGTCTGCTTGCTCTTTTTGAACATTTGCAGCACAAACTAGATTGATCTGTCATATTAGTTTTGGCTCTTATAACTTTTTTTCCGAATGTTTTTTGCACTTTTTCAAACTTTGCTCGAAAAATAAAAACGAGGATCCCCAACTCACAGCTCCAACTCCAAAGCCTTCCATTGTTCTTTTTGGTGAATGTCAGATGCATTAGTGACATGGCCGTGCTGACCATCGATCACATGTGCAATTATGTTTGCTTCTGCACTTCCAGAAGCAAACATGGTGCTCCAAAGTGGGACAAAAATATTTATAACCCTCAGAGAGTCTTTATAACCATTTAGTTCTGTAAACACTTAATATTTAACTCATGCTGTATTGATATCTTGGGTCATGTATGATCCCATAAAGGTTTTAACTTGTATAAGCAAACCATCAAACAACTACGAATAAATTAAAAGTCTTGCATATGAACAATTAGCCATTTTATCTCAGTTGTGATTATGTTTTAGTAGTCATACCACAGTGGGATGTGTAATTACCAAAGCAGGAGCTTGTAATCAAATGCTATCGGAGATGAGATGAAATCCCTCCATAGATCCACATTTTTATTACCTATCACTACATGTTACACAGAATGTGTGGATAACACAATCTAGTATTTCTTTTGGTTAAACAGTGCAACACAGATGGTAGCTATCAGATGGGTTTTTGCTGTTTGTAGTAGAGATGTGTACTTGCTCAGATGGGCAGCTCTTGCTCTGTAGAAATATATAAATCATGTAGTATTGATGATCTGGGCTTCCCACTGTTCAGCCACAGAACACCAAAAGCCTGGAGAGAACAATTATGTAAAAATGTTTCATTCTAACCTTCTTTGTCAATTTTGTCTATTACTTTCTACGTCTAACACTCTGCTTCTTTTTTTAAACTTTGGAAAAGAATCTCAAGTATCCTTCTGAGAAACAATAAGAACCTCTTTTTACACATTAGCCTTCTCTCAGTCCCTCACCAAGGCTCCTCTCATGTAATTGCTTTCAAATTGTCAACAGAGAAAATATGAAAGATCCTCCTCCCTTCCCTTTCTCAATGTTTATTTTGTGCTTGACAACCAAGCGATGACTTCTCAACAGTGAAAGCTATCAATAATTGAATCTGCGATCACTTTGGAGATGTTGTTTTGTTTCCAGCTGAGATGACATGATTTCTTTTAAAAGAAAATGGGTAAAATAAGCTTGTTTACTGTCCCAATTTTATCCAACAATCTTGCTAAATGTAATACCAGATACATAATTGTGAAGTTGTGCCAAGTATGGAGGGTCTGTTCAGATCAAACAAACTCTGTTTGCTCCCCGTTGTTCCCCTCTCAGGAGAATCACAGGCATTTTTTTAAAAATGTGGGGTTTTTGCATGCTGGATGAGGAATCTTGCTCACCTTACCCACAGAAACTAAGCAAGTGATGAGTTAGGTTGAGATAATATTGTCTTCCTCTCTGTGTGACAGATGATTTGCAATTTTGCCTCCAACCTCCAATTAAGAGCATTTATCTCTGCACAGCAGGTGTGTGTAAATGTATGTTTGCAAGCATACTTTCATAAACATCTGTGTAGTTTTTAAAGCTCATCTGTTTGTATGTTTTGTGGTTGAATTTGTGCCGTTATTCATGCCCATGACTGCCTACCTGTGTCCGTGCATGAGCGTGAGTGTTTGTGCATCCATAATGCCCAGATGCACGGGCTACAGCAGGTGTCCTTGTGGTCTGAGTGCATTATTCAGCTCAGTGTGCAGTTGCAGCTTCTGACAACATCTCTCTGAACTCTAATTTTTCAGCTCCATCTGCCCTTTAACAACAGGGATGCACTTTACTTGAAAACAATAAAACCTGACCATTAGCTGTTATTCTTGTATCATTTGTTCTTTTGGCTTTAGAATAGAAATTATTGAGAAAAGTATTTTTTTGCTAAACATGGACAACCCAGACAAAATACAAGACATCTTTGTTGCAATAAAATGAATGCTTTAATCAAAAGAAAAATAAATAAATAAAACAGACTAGCCATGGAGTAGCAGTACACTAGATATTTAAATGTGTCTCTTTTTTCAACCAGTACTTGATGAACTGGAATCAAATGTGCTCACAAATTGGAAATTCAAAAGAAAATAAAATTCCAAAAAGCCTCATCTTTTACATAAAAAACAATTCTTAATTTTTTGAACTGAGAAAACTCTTCAGATGAGAAGTCTTCAACTACAGAATAGAAGTCCAGTTGTTTTTGTTTTTAACCCTTTTTTTAGATCAATTTAGATTATTAAAAGTTTTGCTAAAATATTCTTTTTTTTTTGCACACTTTGCTGTGAAGTGTTGCTAAGACACAGACTGTCGGCTATGACTTCATCAATAATACCTAATAATTTCTGGTGTTTCTTTTGTATGTGTTTCCATGGGAACTGGGGAGCAGTGGTAGGCAGGTGAATGACAGGTAGCTAATGTACAAGAAATATGAATTGTGTGTAGGTGTGGTGTGCATGTCTGCAGGTGTGAGCGTGTTTGGGGATCAGTTTGCAAACTAGATCTATAGAACATAGATCTTACCATACTGGTCTCAGTGGAAGTTAGATATTAGTCATGCACTTAAGTTTTACAATTGCGGTAAGGGAAAGTCATTTAATCATTTCGCTTGAAAGAACTTGTAATTTTGGTGGATTTGAGTACAGCACAGCACATTTTGTTAAGGATCTCCTGGTATGAATTCAATGAATTCTCATTTCTCTAGAGGTGAGAGTAGCTGTCATTTGTTCTTTCCTAAGATGAGTGCACGGGGGCTTTTTAAATGATAATATTGTCATGCATCAGTGCCATACAATTGCACTGGCTTTGAAACATTACAGGTTGTTAAGGTGCAGTGGTGGCCCAATCCCTCAATAAGTGGGGCATATGCAATCAGAGAATGAATACCTTATTTCATGGTAGATTTAAGCAGGCTGTTCAGCTCATTTTGAAATATTGTGCTCTATTGCTTCATGTTTGTGCTTTTAATTTTTAAGATCCATCATCTTTCAGTCAGAAAGCATGCAATCATTTTTCTTCAAAATCAACAAAGAGGGATTAGCAGGCAGACATTGGTAAAAGTTATTACTTTCAAGACACTTTATTTCCCATAACACCCAATAAAACATTGTGGGAAGGTGCTTTGATATAAATTTCAGTGATATTCTCTGGAGCTGAATGTTTTAAGTGATTTCCAGAAATAGCCCTGCTATGGAATGCAATAAATAAGACTGCCAGACACTGTTACCTTCAGGAAAGTACATTAAAAGGAAGGGTGCACACGACAGAGAATGAATGTTCATTATCATAATGATGTTCTACACAAAATGTCACCATACTGTGACAACCTAAACCTCCCACTTTTAGAAGCAGCATTCCTTCTTTCTTCTCTGCTCAGCTTTGATACCACTGTGGAGGACAGTCGTGTGAAGGCTTTCAGCAAATCTGCTTCTGACACATGTATTTTCTCTCTCATTTGTTATTTTGAAGGAAGTGACACATCAAAATTGAATATAACACATGCATGAGTTAAGCTTGGATCATGAGATGAATATGCTGATTTTATTCCACTCTGTGTCGGTACTGACAGGTGTCCTTAGATGCACACATCTTTATTTGAAATTTATTATATAAAAAGACTAAAGGAGGTAGTGATACTGAATGTATTTCATGCAGAGTATTGGACTGTGGACACTAACTTGGAAAGTCTATTAAAGAAATGAACTTGAACTTGGTTTATTCTGGACTGTGTAATCAGTACATTAATTTTGTTACAAATAGAAGCCCCCAATGACTAGTTTACCTGTTTAGTGTTTAGAAAGTCTATTTAATTAATTTATTTGATCATACCTTGTTTCTTTTTTAAATAAAAAACAAGGTAAATTCATCCGATTGTTACATTATGTAAAGTTCTGCATCAATGTCATTGTGGCTGTCAATCCAGTTTTGTGCACTGCCCCATGATTTAGGAGCATCTCATGCTTTTGAGTGACAGGAAAGATGATGCAATAACTTTGTTTTTTTTTCTGTTCAGTGTCAGCCGGTGGCATTTTCACAAAGCACATATTGGAATCAATCACTCCATCAGTTATCTCAGTTCTGATGAAAAGCGAGTGCCAAAAGAGGATGAAGATGCTTTAAGACAAATGATCTCTCTCTGTCAACATGCAATAATTTTCAGACATAATGTGAACGGCAGTATGCTCAAAACCTTCCCCTCTTTCACTTACAGGAAATCTCACTATATGTAGGATAAAGACATGAAATTTACCAGGGAAGGTTGTATATTCCATACACTGCAGAGTCAGGATATCGTCCTGTTAAAGCAGCAAGCACAATAAGTTTATGCTGACAAAAACTATCACCCCCTCCACTCATAAAATCTCTCCCAAGGTCAGGAAAAGCTTATTCTCACTATCACCATGAGTGCTTTTACCAAAGCCACAGCTCAGGCCTTTATGAAATATTTCTTTCTTTTTTTTCATTGAGGCTCAAGTCATCAAGTCAGATTATTAAGTATTATGGGCAGTCAAAGTGACAGCACACTGGCTAGAAGTGATGGGGAATTTGCCCTTACATTTTAGACCTGAGTGGTTTTTGGTTTTGTTAGCATGCGCTTTTTCTAATCTACACAAAACACTTGTGGTAGTGAAAAAGGAAACAACATTACATTCCCAGTGAAAATAACAAATGTCAGGGTGGGCTGGAAAAATGTTACAAAGGAATTCAGCAGGACAGGCTTGTTGAAAGCAGCCTAGAGCTTGTGTGAGATGCAATGGAGTCAGTGGCTAAGTGCAATGAAATAACCTTTGCTGTTGCTGCAGCAGTCTGTCGACCTTGAGAAGAGTGTGCTGCCAAACTGTGTTAAAGCTACCAGGGTCATCGTCTTTCCTAGGGAAATGCCACAACTGTTTTCTTAGCTGTCAGACAAGATCGAGGTTCAAAGTCACTTTAGGTTATTATGAATCATACATCAAGACACAATGACCCAGGCAAACACTTTAGTTATCTCATTAATATGTTTACATATTTGGGGTGTGTTTGAAACTAAGATGATAAGCACATGATAATTCTGCTTTTTTCCAAGTATGTGGCTGAGATAAACATTAGCACATTCAAGAGTAATCTGTGGTCACATTAAACACATAATGTATGCAGAGTGCTTAGAGAGTGAAAGTACTAAAGATTCTTTTTTTTTTTTCACCTCACACTCGTAACACTTTGCCTCCTTAGAATTATGGAAATATGTATTAGTTGTGGTGTCTTACATACTATAACATCAGTGTAAAATATCATATTCCTTCTTGCATCTCAAGGTCCTTTCCTTTAGTCTTATACATATTTGTTGCAGTGGTTTGCATTGTTGAAAGGTTGTATATTTTTGCATTAATAATAATAAGTACATAATAAGAATTCCACCATTCTAAAGTAAATGTGTGGTTAAAAAATAGGATAAATAAAACAAAGCTTATGTATTAAGGAAAAAAAAACTATAGAATGCCTTTTGAGGTGTAAAAGTAGATGAATCTTTCCTTAAAGTAAATAGGTTTTTACAACTTTTAATACATCATAAACTTGAGCTTGAACAAATCTTAGGTCCTTTTTTTCCTCAGAAAAGCTTCAAGTTTGAGTTGCTTGATTTCTCCACATGGACTGCTTGCTTCAGCTTCTTATACACATTTCACACCTAATTAGTTGATGACTTTTACTTGGCCTTTCTAAAACACCTTTTGTTTTTTATTCATTCTTAGGAATGAAACTTTTATTTGTTTACTTGTTATATTACCTACATTTATTCAAAATAATCCTGAAAACCTCATTTTAATCTCAAAAGAAAAAAACTATGGCTGTTTTGTTGTAATTACAGCTCAACAGCAGGCGTTGAAAAGTTAACAGGCAAACCAGTATTGTTTAAATTGTCTCAACAATAAAAAATAGCTGAGGCAGCCATCTTGATTAGGGTTGACCTGAAATGCCATAAGATTATAGCTGCTCATTACTTTCTGAGAGTTTCATTAAAATCACCAGTCATCATAAAGTGTTTTGCTAAAAGACAAAAAAAGTTTGATGTCAAAGTATTAAACAATGTTTTTTCAGTAAAAGTCCTGCTGATTGTGTAAAGATCAGATGACTCTCAGCTACTACCACACCTAAACTGACGGAGTGACAGCCACTTTTGTGTTTGATAAAATTACTTAGCTGTGGTAGCCATCTTGAATGGGGTTGGCTCCTAAAGTAGATGCTTATTCAGTGAGTTCTTTTTAACAGTTTGATTAATGTTCATCCAATAGTTCATGAGATATTTTGCTAACACAACAGACAATTGAACACACACACAAGCAGAACCATGATCGCTGTTTTCCCTTCGGCAGCAGGCAATACAAAATGTCTATCTACACTTTGGTTGTAAAAGGGAAATATTACAGGAACAGAGGTGAGATGGTCACTAAGTTTCATGCAGATTATTGAAGGAACCGACCCAGATCCCTTACTGGGGGGAGCCTTAAAGCTAATTTGGAAGCACAGTGAGAAACCAATGAAAGAAGAAGATGGAGTTAGCTGAAGCCCTGGTTCAGGCACCCAAGTGAGAAGTATACTTCTAATATTATTGAAAGTGACAAAGTGAACATATTATCATTTTTATGCTGCCACTAGTATGTGACCTTGTATAAATCACCTTGAGAATCTCAGTTTTGTTCATATATGTAAAGTTGAATCACCTCAATAAAAACAACTGACCACAGCAACGCAGTGACGACACAAACCGGCATCTTCTGCTGATGGACAAACATGTAGATGGAGACAATCTTCCAGAATCTCTCTTGTTGAACCCGGAGCAGCTGTCAGACATCAGCTCTGATTTACTATTCCAGGCAGTTTAACATGCAGTCACTGGAGTGTCCAGTTCTGCAACTGAGATTCCAAAACAGTAATTATGTAGAATCACAGCCACAATCAGCTCATTTTTATAATGATCAAAACAGTCTTCCTGAGGCAGTGCAAAGTAGCCCAACTCTGAAAACAAAGCTCTTGATTTTCAGGAATGTGTAATTTACTGAGGCAACACATTGATTTCCTTGTATTTAAAGCACAGACAATAAAAGCATGAACATTGTTGTTTTAAAATCTAGACAGGATTTGTATTAACATCCTTTTTTTTATTTTAAATCTTTGAATTATGAGTATTAAGTATGTTTAATTCAAAAATCTTTAAAGTTGTGGCTCTGCTGAGTTTGATGGCCTTCCAAAGAAGAAGAAACAAAAAGAAAAGTGTTTTGAAATCCTCACGTGTCTTTTTTAGGAATCTTAGATCTAAAGTTGATTTTTGGAGGCAGACACATCAAAGAGTACTCAGAAATGATCTGCCTGAGCAACAGCAAACATGAAAACATTGGAAATGTGATTATTCTTTGTAATATTGCAAATATTTGCAGCTTTATGAGTTTGTGCTTTTATAGTGTTGAGGCATATTAAATGTGTCAGGTCATAAAAAACCAACAAAAAACAGCCCTGCATTAACTGGAAATTTCCATAATGACAAAAATATACAGTTTAGTGAAGTTAGTAAAAATTATTGAGGTAAAATAATACACAGTATTTTGGAAGAATTTAAATTCCTACATATTTAATACATGATCATTTATTATATTCACAAGGTGGGAACTCTCCATTTGGTGACTTGGTTTACAGAGGAAGAAAGGTTTTTTGTTTGTTTTTAAATAACCCTAAAATATCACTCAAACTAGAAAAACAGCCACTTGTGGATTATTGTTTGACCAGCAGACCAATAGCTTGTCATATTTATCTATATAAACAATTCCTGCATTTGCTCTTTACCTTGATCCCCCCCCCNCAATAAGCTCCTCTCTGAACCATCTGGAAAATTTCCCAGCTACAGCATGTTGTTGGAAAACAGCTCAGGTTGGTGTTGGCACAGCAAGTTCTTCTGGGATTTTGGTGGATTTCAGATACTGGGACTACAGTTTTCAGATAAGGCTAAACTCCTGTTTACAGACATGTCACACAGTGCAAGAAGTCCATTGTGGAGGCAGATAAAGACCCTATTTTCCTATATGATTCGTGTAGAAATATTTAATCTCCTTGGTAGAAATTGGAAATTCTTTTTTTTTTTACTTTTTTTTCTAGGTCAGCACTTTCTTCATACAGACCAATTAGCTGACACTCTGCTGACAGAAAATATAGTTTCCCTGTATCTTAGTTTAACTTTATCCCAAACAGTTGTTATAAATGCATTTTGAAAAGTTACTTGACTTGCTGTACAACTAGTGTTACTTACTGTGTGATCAAATCACATAGGTTTTTATTTGAGACATGTCAAAACATTCAACAGTAAATATAGTGCAAAAATTATAGTATTAAAGTGTCCTGGCAACCAATAACAACCTTCTTTTTCCTGTTTTTGCATGTTTTCCACATGACTCTAGTTATCTGTCAACTAGCACATCAGGAAATAGTCATATTTTAACTCACAATTCTGAATTTATCTAAAGTTTAGCCTTTTACCACCAACTAAACTTTTTTACTGACAGCTTTATAAATAGAAGCAAATGCAGCCTTGGAGAATCTGACAGACTCGCTTGTGTACTGTATGACAAACTTCTTGCTCTAGGAGTGCAGGTGGTGACTCATTGAGTCATTTTCCCCCGGAGGCTTACGCAGTCATTATGTCCGTGCTGCTGAGACCATTCAGTGCTACAAACCCATCTCCTGTATTCGACTCAGCTGCTGCTGATATCATCTCTTGTACAAACTTGCTACCGTCAACGCTTTCTTTACATGCTGAACTATAGCCCACACACCAAAGAAAACCAAATTGACTGCTTCAGGGTTTTCTGTCTTGTCTGTTTCGTTGAAATCCCACACTCACAGTACCCTCAGTGCTTGTAAGCCTTATTGCTTTTCACCATTATACTGCTGAGTTCTGCTTCCTGTTTTTTATTTGCATTATATGGACAACTTTAACTTAAGCCCACTTTATTGAGCCACTTTCTTTACTGTATCCTGTTCAGGGATGCCTCTTCCACTCTTAGCCCAATCTTCAGGAAAACCGATTACCATTGCATGTTTCTAGAAACCGTAAATAAATGTGTGAAAAGTTTAACGTCCTTTCTTCTACATGTTTTTTTTCTAACTCCATTAAACACAAGCTATAAGTTTATTCTGAGCTCTGACCAGTTATTTCATAGCCAAATCTCAATCCACAATTGTATCCAAGAGTTTTATTTTAAGCTAGCCAAGCGGCTTTGTTGCAAATAAACAGCAACAGAAAAAGAAGCACAATGCACAGGGACCACAGGGAAAACAGTAACATCAAAGACAAATCAAAAAGAAAAACAGATTCCTGCAACAAGAGCTGAACGCAGGTATGTTGCCTGAATGTACGTCTGTGTGTCTACTGTCAACATGCATCCATACACTGCCACAGTTCACCAACTACTAACTACTAAGGCCTTGTTAGAGAAAGTTCATGAGGAAATGTGACCCAAACTGATTTGGCCAACATCAGGAATATATATCCCGGATGAGAGCAAACTGCATTAAAGAATTGCTGGATCATTTATCAAGCAGTCGACGGCTGTTAGAACATGTCATAAGGATAGAGACAAACACAGTCCATAAAAAAGCTTAGTGCCAGAAAAAAATCATTAAAACAGCTTGCTGAGTGCTGAGTGGCTGGTAAACAATTAGTTCTGTAATGACTAAAACACACTGGGACAAAGCACGAGATTTCCACTGTGATTCACGTCAGCAAGGACCAAGGCAAAGGCAAATCAACCAGAATATTTAGCAATTTTAAGCTCACTGTGTGCATTACACTTTAAATGAAAGGAAGCAAACCCACACATTCAACACTTGACAGAATGTATTAGCAGAAGTAATTCTGATAGCATTTGCAAAGATTTATTACAGAGGTTGGTAGGAAATTAATCCTAACAGAAATCATTTTCAGTGTCTTTCCAGGCGGACTCTAAGAAAAAACTACAAGAAAGGAAATAAAGTATTGTGTAAAAAGTTTTGAGCTAACCCTCATTTATTTCCTTTCAGTTAGCCAAATTGCCATAGGTCATTAGGTTATTACTATTTTATTTATTTTTCTGAAGATCTGATCATTTCTGGAACATGAGGATGGGAGGAAAGTCGCATCATTACTGGTGACCCGTCCTCAGTTTGGTGGTTGGGCAGTCAGAGCAAAGGCTCTCGTTAAGGCCTCACTGTAATTACAGTCAGAGCGCTGCTAAAACAGCTGCGGTGAAGGCACATAAAGCTTGAGAAAACATATTTAGATCATTTTATTTTAAAGGGCAGTGATTATTTCAATGCATTTTTCATGTGTGTGTTTGGATGGTCAGAGGCATGAATAAATATTGTTTCGACATATTTATGTTTTGTATAATACTCTGTTTCTTCAGTGTGTGTGTTTAAATGACTTCATCTTAGGAATTCTTATTTATTTATTTATTTTAACAGATGTCTCTGTGACTAAAGCAGGTAAGCATTTTAAGTGTCCTCCTGAGCTATACGTATAAAAAAGCAAGCACATTTCTTTCAGTTTATGATTCACAGCTTTTGATTTAGTGTTCTAATTTAAATTAATATAAAAACATCCTAAATGTCCTAAAGGCAAACTGTTCCTAAATCCTTGCTCTCAGCATCTCTGTTTAAACTTTGAAACTTTGGGGTTTGGTCATCATTACCCCAATGTACACCTAAATGTTTTGCTCTCTACGCCCTTCGGTAATGAGACTTGAGTGAAAGTTTTCCCTGACTGTTGGTGACAACACTAAACTCATCTCATGGCAGAATATAAAATAAGTACATTGGTAACAAGCCTAAGTTTTGTAGTTTTAAAAAACAGAACGTCCTAAATTGAAGAAGACGTCTTCTGTCTTGCATTCCATGAAAAGCATTGTTTTCATCTGGTTTGTGATTACTTCACAATAAACATATCTAAGAATGTTGTAACACAGACCAAATATAAGGCATTGTCAATTATCAGCATTGTTGACTTGGCCAAAAATATGTCTATAAAGAGTGTGGCTAAAATGAGAAGAGGTAATATTTTACAACGATACACGAGAGAGCTGTCATACACATTTCCTCAGTCTTTTTGCTACTTATTTCCACAGTCAGGAAAAAAAAAATACTGTTCTTCTTGGCTGTTTCTTGAAAATTAGGGTAAACAGTTAAAATTTTATGGGAAGAATTTGTAACTATACATATGAAACAATTCAGTAGTGAAATTCACCAAGAAAAAACAACAATAATGTCATGTAGAAGATAAGATACTTTTTGAGTTTTCTTCCTTTCTTTTCTCTCTGCATGATTCTCGTTCTGGTTCTTGCTTCACACAGCTACACAGATCAGCGCGATAATGGGTTTTCGCAGGAGTGAAAAGGGACAATGTCTCTGCTACTACACTCTGCAGTTTTTCTCAGTACTAATAAATCCCCTGGCAGGGGTTGTTTATAATGTCCCTCTGATGTAACTTTGATAATGGAGCAATTTTACAGTGTGCATGTTCTCCATCTCACAGCTCGCCTTTCCTGCAAGCCTGATTCTTCTCCTCAGCTAATACGTTGAACTCAAATCTAATGGAGTATGCCATTTAGGTAAATCAAGCAGCATTATTGCTGTCTTGCTGCTATTACTCTTTGGCAGATGTATAATGATCTATTATAAAGATAAATTCAGCATTTTCTGAACAGAGGGAAATCATCATCACAGCAGTGTCTGCAACATGTTTATGGAATAAAAAAAAGTTGCTGTAAAAATAAAAAAAAAAGTACAAGAAAAGAGCAACAAGAATATACAGTACAACTGTGGATTGTCTTCTGCAAAACAGCACTGTCTTTGATTTTGTCACTGAATATTTACTATCATGTCAATGGTGAGGAAATCAGTGATAACAATGTGACCCTGAGTCGTATCCCCATTCGGTGATTGAGCTGATGCAGTGACAGTCATTGAAAATAATGATGGAAACAAACTTTGAAGTACTTCTAGAAATAGCTGCAGGTCAGCTTGTGGCAAAAAGAAAGCATTCTTCCGTGCCCCGCAGAGCAGACGAAAGAGAAACACAGCTCAGGCTCTTCATCCATATGCAACACATAGTGTGATATCCAGCTGATAGCTCTGTTTTCATTGAGCTATTTCAGTGATCCGTCTCTGCATCAGATATGATAATCTATTCTTTAATCCATATGTAAATCACTGTCACCCACTCAGTGTGTCAGAAGAAATGTCTTAGATTTCCTCACAACAGACAGCTGGGGAAACACAATCCATCAGGTTAGCTGTAAGGAAATTAAAGGCGTTTATCGTGGAGGACAAAGGGACACCTGGTCATTCTCACGGTGTCATGCAATCACAGACACCACCAGAGAGTGTTGGTTTATCACCGAGTTCAGCCCTCCTTGAGCTGACCTCGGTCATTTTCTTTTTTTTTTTTTGTCTTCCATGAGAACTGACGGTAAACTCAGTTTCTCTCCTAATCTCTCCTAAGTGTTTCGATGAAGCTCTCTCTCTCTCTCTTTGCGGTGGTGCTGTTGTCGTTCTGCGAAATGCTTCTATAATTTTTACCCTTTGGCAATGTGGCAGATTTATTAAAAGGGCACTGCCTGCTTTTATTACATCCATTATCAAAGTTAATCCAATCATGTTCCTGCCTGAAATTTTGAATATTTTACAGCCAGTCGTTGAAAGGCAGATTCTGATGTTATCGATAGCCAGCAAAACTGCATCGCCTTCTCAACCGCTTTGATTTATTGTTGTTTTCTGCCTTTAAATGCAGCAGACACTGTGTTAGTGAAATATTCAAGGGCATCTGATTGTCATTACAGCACCATCAAACTGTGAATCATAGCACAACACCTAATGGCTTATTACAGCAGCGTATGCTAAATTAAACATTACTGCATCAATAAATGTTGCATGATATTAACCTGACAGTGCTTCATAAATATTGTGCATTTTCTCCTACCATCCACCCCCTTCAGCTCCAACTTCCTCTGTTACCTTCACTCCTACATGCACAGTAACATCAAGTAATATCACAGAGCATGTCTCCATCCTGTTTTTCCTATTGCACTGGCATTACATAAATGAACATTAAATAGTTTTCAATTCCTCAAATTATCTTTCAAGTATTTTAATTAGCACCCACTTTCCAGCATTGTGCACCTTCAGCAGATGGGTGCTCATGTCAGCCAATTTAGGGAACATGCAATTAAATATTGCACATTAGCATTTCTATTTTCATCACCCGAACCCCTTCATTCCTCTACTCAACCTCATCGTACTTACGGAGCTTTTCACATTTATCCCTCAGAGGGTTTGACTTACAGATGGTAAAGGGCTCACTGAGGATATTGAGACAATCTCTGAGCTGAGGCTGTCCTTGAAAGGTTAAAACATCAAAGGTTATTCCCCAAACAGATTTAATGGTTCTGCAGACAACAGTCAGAAACTATGCTATTTCTGTAACAATGAGATATTACTTACTGCTAGCTCAGCTAGCAAATCAATCTAACTTTCCTTGGGGATTACAGAAAATAGTAACTCTTTATTTTGTCATGCAGAATCATAATTTATTACTACTGCAAAATAAAAATAATAATATTAATACAACAAAACTGTCTTTTTTTTCAAATACATTGTGTATTCCTCTTATAGAATGATTACAAACTATTTCTGGTTGACTTTGACTGAGTCATTGCTTTGTTTCTAAAGATCTTTAGGTTTTAACCCAGGAACCCAGGTGCTTTGTTTCTGATAAAGCCAAAAATAAATAAATAAATAAAATAATAATAAAAAACAATATGTTAACTCAGAGTGAACACTTAAAAAAAGATATTTATTTTTTTTCTAATTTATTCAGTTACCTACTTGCTTAATTATCTATTTTAATTATCCGTACATATGCATGTATGTATGCATGTGGAATTAAAGACAATAATAATAAGACGTTTTATTCAGGAAGGAATCAGAACTGGAACCTCATGCAAATTAGCAGATCGAACGCAATACTGTTCATGAGCTTCTGCAATTCTTCAATTCCCCCATAGTACATCAGTCAATGTGCAGTGCAGCCTAATGAAGTCAGTTATGCAAATATAAATCTGAAAAGACCTCATACATTCAGCGTCACATGCCCTTTTTCTGCCTCTGCAGGAAAGAAACTGTCAGATACGTGGGGTCACAACAGCTGCTCAGGCATTCATCCAGTAGCCTGAAGCCCTGTCACCATTCTAACTGACTTTTGAGCCCAGGCCAGAAACATTCAGCAGTCTGGAGACAAGCAACCCACCAATGCTCATTATATGGAGATACAGTGAGCAGGGGTGGGCATGACAGTCCTCCAGCCATCAAGATGTGTGAGTGCTCAGGTCATGACTGTGAATTTGGCACTGCTATCCCATGAGTTATAACTCCAGTATAGTCATCAGTGTCAACACACTGTCTGCCCGAATCAGTTTCAGACCCTTATTGACCAGTCAACTCAGAAGTAGGAGACATTTCTTTTCTTAATTGTGCCATCAAGTAAAACATGTAAAGGCAAACTGACACATACATGGTCACTAGTTGGGAATCAGAAAACAGTTATTAGTGACAGGCTTGACAGCAGGATTGGACGGGTTAGGGGAACTGCTGTGCTGAGAAATACTGTAAGTTTGCAAAGTTTTTATTTTTTTTTTACAAACAAAGTAATCATAAAATGCAACTTGTATCAATGAATATAAAAAAGCATCATTTGATATAAAGTCAGCTGCAAACTGATGAATATAATGGGAATGTGATCGGATTGGGGTACAACTTTAAGCTAACATGATGTGTATCACATTCATACAGGAGAGGAACAGTATGGAAATTACAACTTCTTAATGGTAATCATTACAAAGTATGAAATGAAACAATAAAAGTTATCCTGAACTATATCAAATAGTGCAGTTTTAAAGAGTTTACTGCAGTAGTTTTCCAGACGCTAAATGTAATTCTGAAATGCAGGCCCACACTCAATGTAAACATAGCACTCAGATAAATCCACCAAAAACCTTATAGATGCTTGACCTGCATTAGGCTGGCTGGTAAACAAATATGGCCGGTAGGTTTAACAATTGACCCGTTTGCTGTTCCGTAAGTCAACAAATGTTGTTGTGGTTGGCTTGCAGTGAAGAAAATTCCTTCCATTTTTTAATTTTTTTAATCCACTGACACGTTAAAATTCAATAAAATAATTTGTTTTTGCAAATATATATATATATATATATATATATATATATATGATTCTAAAACAAAATGCATAAAATAAATTTGCAGTGGTTATTGGTCTTATTCTACAGCTTATAAAAAGAGTGTGAGAGAAATCCCATTCTAGGAAAGGGAAAAAAAAATCCATGTTATAGTTTTATCATTACCAAAATCAAATACAAGCAAAACAGGCAAGAGGTTCAGGATACAAACTAGTTATACTCCACAAAGAAAAAAGACTTGATGGGACTAAAATAAAAACCTGGAACAGCATTTGATCTAGAGCAACACTGATGGAACTTGGATCGATCATTATCAGAAAGTCATAAAAGGAAAAAGTGTAAAGAAGATTTGGAGCAGCTCATGATCTGTAAACCACACAGAAGCTATGTCATGGCATTGGAAGCTTTTTGGAAAAGTTCACTGACGAAGTTTCAAACACTGAAGAGGCTGCAGCTGGTGGGGCTCTCATTCAACTCAAACAAACTTGGATCCATTCTAAAAAAAAAAAAATACACAAAAAACAGACAAATACAAGAAAAGGGAAGTGTGCCCTTTGTGCCAAAAGGTAAAAATAAAATGAACAAATAATAATAATAATAATAATAATAATAATAATAATAATAATAATAATAATAATAATAATAATAATATGCTGTTATTAGTAAGGTATTTTAGAAATTGATGTGACGGAATCAAAAGCAAATGTGCTTCAGAGAACTGGTAAATTTTAATTAATTACGGCACAAACGAAGAACCTTTTACCTCTCTGCAGAAAACCTCCTAAGAATTCTTCCACTTAAAATATTAAGGTAGAGCTTTTGCTTTTTGTTAGCATTCTTTTTTTTAAGTAACCCTTTTGTTTGCAAGAGCAGTATGATTTCAGCTATGAGAGTTTAGACCTTCATGAAGAAAGAAAAGATGGAATTCTTTCATTTCTTTTCAAGGTACTCCTTAAAACATTCAGAGCCACTGAGAGCACCTTTTGTTTTTCCCAGTATGAGTTCCCCTCCTCTGTCTCTTCATTTTATGTGTTTATTAATTCCTATCAAGGACAATGTTATTTTATATATATATATATATGATGATATAGAAGCTTTCTAAAGACAATAAATGTGTATTGACTTATAGAACTATTTGTGCTAGTCTGTATTTGAATAAAAATACATTTTTTTACAAACAATGATTTAATTTAATTTATTTTATTTCATTTTCTACTCAGAATCAAAGTTTTCCAGCTGATGCAAACAGTGAAAAAGTGTTTTTAACAACAAATGTGAAAATGCCAGGTCTGTGTTCCCTTTGAAAGCTGTGATAATGTCCATGAATTACCATCTCTCCATCCATTTCACAAACCAAAAAATCTGTTTCTGAATGATTACTTTAAAGTAGGTTACAACCCTGTTATTTTTCAGGAGAACACTCACGTTATTGCCTTGCCCTCTGCCTGTGTTCAGGTCAGAGCAGTAATACAGGAGGCACCAAAGCCAAGACGACTTTTAGGATACAACTTGTGCTGAAATCACCTCACACAGCAAGACATCCAGAGGCTGAAGGTTGATTGGCGTTCTTTGTTTTGAACTGGCTCTGCTGAGACCCTCATGTGTTGTACCAGCCAGCTGTGCAGTCACAACCACTGCCTCAGTAAAATATGCAATTGTCAGCCTTATATTTGCACCCCTGAGCCCTCATTTGATTGTAGGCTTTTAATGAGGAACAAACCAAACGACTTATACTCATTTTGCCCTTGCCGCCAACCTTTATGCAGAATAGGTGAACTTTTGACATACAATGTGACAAGGGGAAACAAAGACATGAGGCATTCTGTGAGGTGCACTCATCATGTGAAGTGTTAAAACACCAAAGGGCTTTAGTTTCTCTTCGACAGAAGGCATAGCAGGTGGAGACAGCAAACCTTCTGACCACTCAGCAACCTTGATGTCCTCCTTCATCATTTTTTTTTCTCCTTTGCATTTCTTCATGTGCTCTTCCTCTCACAGAGCTATAAAAATCTCATTTGGGTTGTAATAGTTCTGCAGATCAGCTACAACGTTGTGCACACTGACTGACAAAGACAGATTGATAGTTATTGGTAAAAACATATAATTATTGTTTTAAAGAAATGTAAAGATCCTTCCTGTCAAGTGTGGTGTTATTTTAAAGCACTGCTTAGGCTGCTTGCATGTGTGTGTTGGTTTAATAATAAATATGCAAAACAAAAAAATTTCTCTACAAACTGTTCTTTGCAAACAGACAGACTCCATAAGTAACCACGTGCGGCAATGTCATTTAATGTCTGTGTGAAGTCTCTCCTCCAATGGAGCTTATTTTTAACACTTTCATAAAGTGTAGAAATAAAACTTAACAGCTTTCCTTTTAGCAGACCCATTTCTCATGGGACCTTTGAATTAATCTCAAGCCTGGGTGGATTTTTTTAACCCTCAAGAAGTGTGTCATTGGACTCTCATTTGAATATTATTATAGTGAGTAAAGACACGCCGTTATAGCCAAAAAGAGCTTTAATAGCACACCACAATCAAATCACAACATTGCAGGACACAACAGTTGGCACCGTGGTGCATGGACTCATTTAGCAGGCCTTTTAACTTGTCTTCTCTCCAGCTTGTCCACCATAACCTCTTAAGCTGGCTCATTTCATAAATCCACAGTTCTGTAAACAGCACCAGTATTATGCTACAGTATTTTGCTGCTTTGCTGGAGAACTGAAAATGCAATGTCACCTGGTTTTCAGTTATGCTTTAATCCTCTCACACTGAATAATTTACTTTAAACTAGATATTGATCCTAACTGCTAAACACATCTGCATCCGCATGACTTGCAACAAATCAATTGGCGTTTTATCTTATTCTGTGCTGAAAATAAATATGCAGCATATCATGGCAAACTCAAATACATAATCAAAAACAGCTCTATATATTTTAGTACTTTAGCTTCGTATGACATAAAGTAATGCATTTAAGCTTCAGTAAAATGCACTTTAAATACATTGAGTGACAATGATGCTACCAAAACTTGCACTGCCTTTTTTTCTTTACAAGAATAAAGGATATGCATCAGTATACCCATGTCTAAATATACTCACATTTGACATATAGTTAACTTGCTGTAAAATGGTCCCTGGAGTGCTGTCACACTTTTTGGTTATATGGTGCAGACAAATGAGTGAGATACTGAAGCATGACAGAGTGAAAGTGTGAAAATGTCAAGGATAGACAGAGCACACACTCCAAACAGTCAACCACGAGAGAAAATTTACAGACTAGTTTGAGGCACCATTTTGAAGCAGAATTAACAGGGGTGTATAAACTCACCTAATCCATAAAGATACCATAATAGACTGTGGCACGTTTACAACTTTTTATGTAAACTAGAAACACTTGACCATCCAAAGAAGAAGAGCTTGAGCCTAAAAAAATGTGCTGTAAGTCAGTGAAATAATTAATAACTTTTCTAAAAGTTACAGTGTGAGTTTGATGATGTATTTCTAAACTGCTTATTAATGTTATGTTTATGTATACAAGCTGATATGTATTAATCTGCCTTACAGACTGAAATGTAGATCTATGGGAGGCCTTTTGTGACCCTCTGCCTCCAATCTTTATGCCAAACCAAGCACAATAAGTTTTTCTCAACTCTGGTTAATTTGAGTGCATAGAGATATTGATCTGACATCTGCCCCTAGTCAAGAATACAAATGAGTTTAAACACTCAAAAGGTTTCTTATGAAAAACTGATAAAATGATAGAAATGCATACAGCCTTCCTGGGTTACCCTATGTTACACAAACATTAGTATGTATGGTCATTATTTGATTAAAAAAGGTAGTTCCAGGAGAAATCTAAAAATTGTAGATGTTTTGAATTTATGGAGGTCTCATCGTGTTACAGAAATCAAAAGAAGGTATTAAAAAATATCTCCATGGCAACACAAACTACTGAGCTAGTTGTCCAAAGAATAAAGATTTCCAATGATAACATTTATAACTGGATGTTTCTGTAGCTGAGGCCAAGCAAAAATTATGACATAAGACATCAATCAAAAAATAACATCCAAGAACACACACAGCAAATATTAATTCAAATGGTGCATAAAAAAGCAATGCAGCTGTTGTATCAGATCTGTTTTTAAAATTGTTGTGGTATGGAACAAAACTGTCCATTCATCCTGTCAGCTCAGCTGCATCCCCACATCTGCATGCTCAGATCAGGTCCCAACATGGAGCATTCCACCTAAAAATTGTTCTGAACAGCAGGTTCTGTCACTCCAACCAGGAGAACAATAACAGAAGGACCAGTAGGTCATAGTTGCTTCTCACACTGGCTTTACATCCTGTTCCTGTAAAGAAAAAAAATACTGTCATGTTTTGCATATTTAGAAATGCTTATGTATGTTACTTATGTTTAGCTTATTTTGTAATTACACTCAGTGGTTCTTTTGTTCTTTGTTAGAGCATTTATCTCCTTGCCTACCTGCCCATGTGTTTGTTATTTTTTTATTTTTTTAATTATGTTCTGTTTATTTGGTTTAAATTAGTTCTGTTTTTAAATTATCATAGTTGGCATTATGTGCCTGACTGCTGCCTCATTGTGTTGCATTTGGGTTCCTCACAATATAGATCATGCTACATATGAACAGAGCTTTGAACTAACACATTATTGTTTCACTGTGGACACACAACTAACTACTAACAGACTGTTAGGATATATTGTGTTTACAATGAAAGAAATATTAGACGATGAATCAATTTTGCGTGATTAGTCTTTGATCAGGCTAGAGCCACAAGGTCTCCAAATCATATGAAAAATATTAGTTACTTGTCCATATTTTTTTATTACAACCAATAATATTGTTGCCACAGGTAACTTATATGGTGAATGACACTGTAGCCATATTTTAATCCCTTAAAGAAGCTTTTTTTATACTGGTCAGGTTTAGCCAAGGGGTCACCAAAAATCCCAGTTGGCACAAAACTTTTTTTTTTTTTTTCACAAAAGGAAAGCGGCACACATTTTATTGATGTCTTTTATGAGATGTAAATAAAACATATCAACATGTTGATAATTAACTGCCCTGGAGTGCCCAAAGTTTACTAAGGATCAGTTAAGAAACAATAGGGTTGGATGGTTTCAAGAATCCAGTTGTCCACATTGTAGCATCAGCACCTGGAGAATATGTTGGAATATGTTGGACATATAAAAAATAAAAAACACTGATGAAATTAAGAGTTGACAGACAGTATCTAACCTTTAACAAGGTCAGATCTGTATATTGTCCAGACTGTGACAGTGCAGAGAGTTTACACTCATTACAACAGAAACCTTTCTGTAAGTGCACTTTCAAGTACACAAATAATGGTTGTGTTTGCTACCACTAAAGATGAAAACAGTGTTCTGAATATGCAGGGACCTCTTTTTTCAGTAAATTAGATTTATTTAAACTATTTAAAATCATCTATTGATGGGAAATGACTAATAAAGGAGTTGATCACTAAGGTGTCCACATTGTCAGTAAAGTTCCATTTTCATTGCAATTTTTCAAGATTAGATATTGTTTGTATGCTTTTTACTCAACTGATCCATGTTAGTTTGTTAAATATATTCAGTTCAGATCACCAAATCTGTATATCTAGAATATGTATTTATTGTGACAGTAAGATGGCTCCTCATGGCTCTGAAAATACAGGATTTTTTCCATCTGGTGTAATTTCAGGAAACTATACTTTAACTATAATCATTTCCCTAAAATCTATTTGTATTTTACTATTTTGTATGAAGAAATTAAATGTTATTTCTGTTTTTTAAAGCCATGTTTTCCTTTTAAAAAATATTAACATTTCGCTCCAAGCATCACAGCACAAATATATTCTCACCAAGCTGCTAACATGGCTGTGAACTTTTTTTTAATGATATTCCTATTAGAGCTGCAGTGCAAGTGGTCGATGCCTTGAATTGTGGTTGCTAGGAGATGGGTGTCAAAACTGTAAAGTCTGTATAACTGTTATACGAGAGGGGTGATGAGAGAGGGTTGGGGGTAGCAGGGTCTGAACAGAATCCATCCTTCATTAGTGTCTCCCTCATGCTCGATCACTAGAAGCACTCTTTAGTATTTAAGGGTAAATAGGAAAAAAAAGTCATGCTGGTTGGCCTGTGGGAAATTGGTGTCACTCCTTCAAATTAGCCCATCGTTTGTGAATCTGAATAGAATAATTTGCGGTTGATCACGTCTGCCAGAAGGTTTGTTCCTTGCATAATTTTCTCCATTTTAGGACACTACCCCAGCCTCAGTTGACATTTTTAGGTCACTCTGTTGCTGAGGCATTTTAAAGGGTTTGCTGGTAAATTGATACGTGAAGATGGCATGTTTCTGTGCACTACATAATAGCATC
Source organism: Kryptolebias marmoratus (assembly GCF_001649575.2). NCBI lineage: Eukaryota > Metazoa > Chordata > Actinopteri > Cyprinodontiformes > Rivulidae > Kryptolebias > Kryptolebias marmoratus. The sequence continues at coordinate 1,081,878 of NC_051453.1, read as the reverse complement.
ACGGTTCACTGAGTGGAATGAGGCACCACTGTTTCGAATTCAGCATCACATTGTGGAAATAATACAATGACGTTGCCTCCAGGTAGTGCACCCCATACCCGACCCCCATCCCATCCCTCACATGCTTTCTTTGTCTTCCTTCCTTGGCATTATTTTATTCTTAGCTTCAAAAACATATTGAGAGACACCACAAAAAAGCATAGCAGTGAAGCTTTATTGTCTTTGCTTTATTAAAAATGCAAACAGAACTACCTGCCAGTCAATCATATCCACTTCAGATCACCAGAGGCTTTACACACAAATACACCAAGCATACACAGAAACGCCTTTCTCTTTAGCTGCAAATGTAAAGATGTTATGGTCATTTTTTCTCAATAACACATATTTGGTGAGAACTCAAGATGAGCTACTCTATAAGTTGCACGTGCAAGCTGCATAAGAAACAGTAACAGAAGGAATAATAATGAGAATTTGTTCTCTCCATGTATCAAATGTATCATTAAAATTGCAAAACACAAGTATTGTAAACCTTTTTTTTCACAGAAGCCTTTAAATTTGATACCATAACATATAATATATTGTAGCTTTTTTACATAAATTGTTGTGTAAAGATGGAGTGGCTTTTTGACAAACAAAACCAAACAGTAGCTAAAGTGTGAGCTTGACAACACAACATTTTACAATTAAAAGTTAGCTATGAAGGTCTGATCTACTGATTTAAACACTGTTGATTGTGGCATCTCAGATTGAACAAAAGAAGGTATTTAAAGAGAGATATCTCAACAAATACACTCTAAACATGATGGATGCAGAAAAAAAAATCAATCCATCCATCTTCCACTTCTCACTTTCCTGGTTGCGGGGGAGCTGTTGTCTATCTCCAGCAGTCACCGTGCGAGAGGTGGGGGACACCCTGGACAGGTCAAAAGTCCATCACAGGGACACACAGAGACAAACAACCATTCACAAAAAAATATATATTTTTCATATTTCTAAAAAACACAAAGAAGCTCATAGAAATGTATTTTAATATTCTGAGTAGAGCATGAACAATATAAGCAGAAGAAATGAAAAGTTTTCCAGGAAGAGGACATACTTACATCATCCATCAGCCTCTCAATACAATGAGACACATAAGGAAGTAGGAAAAGGGACCTGTTTTCAGCTTCGCCACCAAAAGCAGGCTGATGCCATTTCTCCACTGTCCTTTCTGATGAAAATCTTCTGAAATATAAAAGTCTCATAACCTGGTGTGAGATTATTTTATTTATCATAGGACTAGAGGTAAAGGTGCTTGTACTCATAACTCAGTTTCCAACCAAGCCCCTAGCTGCACTGAGTTACCGTGGGACCATAATCCTCTCATACATCTGCATTGGACAGATAGTACTCACTCAAGACAAACGTCATTAAGCACTGAAATTCATCAGCTTTTGAAACAGATACTAAAATCTTAATATACTCCCCAATACACCTGTTTAATCCCTCTTTTGTTCATAAAGAAAGCAGTTTGTCATGGGATACAGAAAGCAAGTCCAACAATAGACTGTGGCAATAACACAGTATTAATGGTTTGCCAATAAAATATGTAAGATGAAAATGCTGCCTTGCTGCTTTCAAACTTTAATGTCTCACTAAAGGATAAGTCATTGTCATCAGCCTCACTCATTTAACACCATTCTGTTTTGATTCATGAGTGCTGACTGGTAGAAATACTGTTTAAACTAACAGCTGCTTCACAATAATAACTTTGGAGCAGTGTTTGTATGGCAGGGATGATATAATTAACTATAAAGTGCAGGATCTGCAAACACAAGCCATCATGTTGCCAGTATCCTGTATCATAAACATCCAGCAGAAATAATATTCCTGTCATGAGCTTAAACATCTTTTATCAGTTGCTGTCAGATGCAAAATCTTTTTTTTTTTTCTTTTTAAATAACAATCTGTAAGTAACCTGCATATTGAGTATAATATTGTTATGAAAGTGATTAATTAAAAACTTCAATAACTTCTTGGAACAAAATGATGCAGTCAAATAAGTATATTGAATGATAATGTCAGTTCAGGCTAAACATTTCGTTTTGTTAATTAAAGTAACAAATAAATAAATAAAAAGGTCAACCCTAAAGTTAGAGGATCTGTACAACATGGTGAATAATTCACACTAGTGTTTGCATTATAACCTTATAAAACCATCAGGTTAGCTGCAGTACAGCATATTAGCATGCATTTATTGTTTTTTATTGGTTAAGATTTAATGTTAAAATATATATAAAAGAAGTCAATATATGAAATATTTATCATAGATGTAGCAGAGAGAATGTTTAATTGCAGCTTGAGATAACTAAAGAGATGCCAACGATTGTGGTAACGAGCCACAAAACGAAAAAAAACACAAAGCGTGTAAACCACTGAGGAAATAAACACAAACGTTTGATACACACAGCCTACAAAGGGTTCATCCAGGTTGGATTCCTACCTGGACTACTGATTACATTTAAATTATTTTACTTTATAATACCAGTTTTTACAGTTTTACCAAACACTGACATGAATGGAGTAAAAACAGCTTTGATACTAACATAGTAATGAATCATAAAAAAATCCTACTTTGCAGTAAAACAGACAATTTAATGAGAAAATGTATCTTTTACCTGGATAACTGGCCACTAAATTCCTCCTCGAGTTACATTGAGCTTAGACTAACATTCGGGGCAGTAGACACATACTTTTCTCACCTAAATTGTGTAAAAGTTTTGTTGTTTTTTTCACTTTTAAATATGGTAATAACATTCAGCATGACTTGTCATGATGTTCATCCACTAACTCATGATTCCAAGCTGTGCAGACATTTGGTATTTGGCAGTTTGTTTGTTTGTTTGTTTGAAATTTAAATTGTGAAGACCATTTTATCACTTAATAGTTCTCATAAAGGGGGATAAACACTTCTGGCAGAAGTAGTCTAAAGCATGTTTTTATTGGTTTATTTTACCATCTGGCTGCTTTTTATCAGGGTAGCATGAGGAGACCATTATCAAGATAATGTATTAAAATATTAATATGTGTAAATGACTCAAATTTACATGAGTACATCTCACTCAGAGTGGAATTAAATGTCTGTGTAGGAGTGTGAATGATCAGCATTATGATTTGATGGCATTTGAAGGTCTGGATTTGAAAAAAATCTTGATAATAATACCTTCTTAAAAGGAAATTAATTTTAGTGACTCAGTTAGACTTGCTGTCAAAGTCATATCGTTCTTTGTGGTCTATTATTGGCAGATGTATATCCTTTGTTTCTTCTTCACTTCTTTTAAAAATGCAAGTTTTAATTTGCTGAGTTTTTGCACGACTCAGTGCAGTGATGCATTAAGGGAATGACACAGACAAAGAATCAATGAGTAGTTAAAAAATAAATAAATGGTAAAACACATTTTTTTCCAGCAACAGTAGGCCAAAAGAGCAGCAGGTACACTCTGCAAGCAGTTCCTATGTCATGGCTTTTAAAACAGCACTCCTGCAAGGTCCAAAAAGTGTAGAAAAAACAGTTTTAGTGGCATTCAGTTATATTGTTTAGAAAATGGAGGGAAGTGAATGTTTCTAATTCTGACCTTGTGTCCCCTTCTTTGAAAACTTTTCAAGCCTTTTTGTCCAGTGACTTGGACTCTAAGTAGAAATAGTTAGCCACACAAACCCGTGACATCTGAATGCAGACTTTTTTTTTCACTTACAATTTGTGAAAATGTTTGCAGTTCTGTTTGAGTAATATGTAGTTTCGGCACGTGCTCTATGTATATGTCTGCATTATGCCAAAGGCATAATGAAACTACAACTTTTTCATCTTGACTTGAGTGTGGAAAGAGAGAGCGAAATCTAAAACCCGAAAGTGGGTTGAACTGAGATATTAAAAGAGTTCCAATCCTCAGGAGGAGCAAGTTCAAACAGGAAGCTGGGCCGCTCTGGACCCATTTTTAATACAGTCGCAAAATAAAATGCTGCCATCCGTTCTTTCATATCCACTTCCTCATTGCATCTTTATCAGGTGAATTGACTCGGGCAGCGCTGGTTTTACTTCACACAGATGTGACAATGGCCTCTTAGTGCTTGTTAAGAATTATTGCAGATCATGCTGTTCTATCTCTGTCAGATCTATAAATAGTATCTTCCGACAAATTGAGGTTGCTCTTATCAGAAAATTGAGATTTCACAGCTTTGAGGGTGAGATGTGAAGTGACACATCAAAGGACTTTTTGGGTTGGTTGAGCCAGGCGGGTGGCTGATGGCAAAAGGGGAAACGCATCTCGCTCAGAAAAAAAGGAAAACCAGAAGAACGCAAAGGTAGAGAAGCACTGCCTGCTGTCAGCTAGTGACAACTGACACAAGTAATGTGAAAAGTTGTCAAGAGTGCAGCAGGAGAGAAGACGATTTATTTCAGCAAACAAATTATAATACCTTATATTACCATATGGAGAAATCATTAATTTTATCAGATAAAAGTGCAGTTATAAATTAGCGTTTTGCCTGGTAATCTGCTGATAACTGAGCTTATGTCATTTAAAACACTGCCATATGCTAACACAATACAGTTATTACTTTGTTTGACTTTCCTTAATCAACAATGGAGACTAAATACCCTGGTGCCTGCCTCACATAGCCTGGCACTTAATTAGTTTGCAGAGAGAAAATCCCAAAACACACTTATCTGTTTTTACCCTGCTCCTCTTTACAGAGCTCCAGATTTTACTTGCTTGCTCAGTTTGTAAGCTCACTCAGTGATCTCGCCTCGAATGGCATTCTCGTTTTGTGTGAGAACATGCTGACATCTGTCAGGTTGTGGTGGTCCTCCTGTTAACCATGATTGAAATTGCTCTCACATGCTAAAGTTTTAAGGTACAGCACTGATGCTCCAATCTTTCATAAAAATGGCTCCTGTCAAAAATGCACTCTTAGTGCAACTCGTGTTTCCCTGCGCCTTACAGCCATAATTCATGCAAACAAAAATAAGATCAATAAGACAATATATAAGGAATTAAAAAAGAACAATGATTCTAAGTAGGTCAAACTGCAATGCAAAAATATAGAAAAATAATTTAAATTTTAATTTACAGGTCACAAATTTATATACACCAGGAAGCATATTTGTTTTTGTCCCGATCGGGGTCTTTTGTTTCATTTTTTTCTTGTGAATCATTTGTTCCGCGTGTTTTTTTAATAATATGTTTTTTTGTGTAGTTTTGCTCCCTGTGCCCTTTTTGTTCCTTGTGCCATCATTCACTCTCCCTCGGTTCGCCTCCTCCTTTTTCAGCCTGCCGCTCCCATCTACACCTGTCTCTAGTTTTAATCACTCACCTGTTCCCACTTCCTCGTCAGTCCAGCCTTTATATTCAGTCTCTGGTCATCTTCTCATTGGTGAAGCATTGTCACAGTAACATGTCATCTGCTTCTGTTTCCTTACAATTCTTCAAAGCGAACCATTGATGTGTTTGCTGCCATGTCAACCTTTTGTTTTTGTTTGCTCTACTAGAAGTATTTCAGTTTCTCAAGCTCCTGGTGTTGCCTGCACTCTGGGTCCGAACCTCCTCCTACCACCCTTACCTGATAGTTTTTGTGTTCTGTTATTGAGAACACATTAGCATGCCAACTGACAGACTCTGCCAGCCCTATGATCGTGCCAAGGACATAATTTTTGTTGAAGAATATTTTGTTTTGCAAGCATACATCAGTGTGTTCATAGAAGTCTTTTGTATTTTGCATAATACTTTATCATCTGCTCCATCCAAGTTAGATAAGAATTGGAAGTCTATTTGTGAGTCAACAGTGGTCCAGGATATCTCTGCCCTCCTGCGTTCACATTGACCAGTGGATATACCCTCTGAGCTGATAGGACAATAATCTGCAGTTTTCATCTCTTTGGCTCAGTTGGTGAGTCTGCCAAGCGTAGAAAAAATTGTTCAAGCAAAATATCAACCAAGAAAGTTGCCTGTGCTATTACGATATACACTCAGGGCCAGAATTAACACTTGTAACTTCAGAGCAACACAGTGCTAGAGTTTCACATGCAGTTTCTTCTATACACAAATAACACTTCTGAATTTGTACTGCCTTTGAGTAAATTTATCTTTTGTAAAGCAAAAATATAAAACTAAAAAACCCAAATCCATTTTTTTTTTGCACAGGCTCAAGTTTAATTCAGCAAATGTACATATTTATCACACAGATTTTTTTTTTTCTTTTTCACAGGATGACAAGCTATTGGCTAAATTTTAAACTGGTTTAACCAATCTGTTAAAACTCAGACTTTACGTTGGGCATCAGTGTCAACTACTACCTCACCAAACTTTAGATCAATATCGGGAAAAAACATCTGCGTTAAAACCCTTTCAGGTGATTTTTAGGCTTGGTTGGCTGTGGCAGATATCTTGAGTTGACTTCAAATGCAAATTAGTTGTAGATATACATCCAATAGTAATTTTTGCAAGTTTTATTCAAATCTGCCGGTGGTTTATGAAATATCTTGGTAACAGACAGACTCACAAACACATGGAAACAGGTAAAAACATCATCATCAGCTTTCAGCAGCAGGCAAAAAAACAAAACAAAAAGTGAACGGTCCTATTTAGTTCTCTGTGATGACAACTGATAAATTTGCAAGTTCAATTCACAAGTTTAAAAAGTCACAAATTTACGCAGTCCACCTATGATCAGACATAGATTATACTTGCTTTTCTTGTGAATGCTCACAGCTCCCCGTCATTAATCAAAGCTGTGATGTTGAGACTCAAACATGCCGAGAAACCTAATGCTTGGCTCCATTGACTTTAGAGATAATGTACAGAGGAGTCTTTGTGATCAGTAGCAATCAAATAGACATGGATTCAAGCCAAATCGGCAAGCAGCCTAATGCTGATTAGAATTGGCTTAGACCTTGTTGAAATGGACAGATTAATAATTGCAGGATAAAACTGACTGGAGCCACTCTATAAAAATTGAGTATTGAAGCGGAGGCAGCATAATGTCCTCTCTCTCGCTGCCCTTTTTCTCCCTGTATGCAGCTATTGTCTCCCACATATCTGGCTTCATTAACAGCCAGTGAGAGGCAGCGTTCTCTTTCACCTACTACAATGAATGTTCACAACATCTGGACTTACAATTCTTTCCCTGTCCTTCTCAACTCTTTACTGTATTTTACATTGTTTTCCAAAGTCCCACAAAAGGTCACACTGTCTGGTCACCATGAATGGCCGTTTCACGCCCACCTCGCATTACTGGGGAAAGTGGCATTCCCGTAAACCTGCGGCCATATTCATCATAATTATGATTCCATGACAGGGTCGTCTCCTCTGCCTGAGATGCAGAGCTTGTAAAGGCTGCCTTTCTGCCAGCAGGTCCCCTGTTATGGAACCTGTAATTGGCTGATTGGCGGTTAGGAGAATCCACCGCTGTCTTGTGAATGGATGACCAATACGAGGCGAGTGCGGTCCCTAGGGCAGACAGGTACCTATTAAGGAGTCCTTTCCTGCTCGACGGCTCATTGTCATTGTTATACACATCAAACCCTTACACAGTATTTCTCTTATACTTCAGTGCCTTTGCCCCTGCCATGGAGTAGTAAACTCAAACTTCTAAATTGTCTGTTGTTCTAAGAAAGTACACCCTGGCCCAGATTTTCCTGCTGCAGGATGCTTTATTGCCCTGCTTGGGTGAATTGCTTTTCCTGCGAGTAGTTAGACAATGGCCCTCGAAATTGCTCATGTCCTTTAAAAAAAAGTCAGTGTCAAGCAGCAGTAATTAAATTCCAGACTCTCTCTGCAGTGGATAATTCACCTCACCATTCATTTTGTCCATGTGTATCAACTATCTCCACGTACACTGCACTTGGCAGCAGATGTTTGGCTTTCTGAGGCACAATAGCTCAAAGACCATTAAACAAAACTGTATGTAATATTTACCAAGGTGAGCATTTTCAATCAGTCTTTATGTACCGCAAGAGCTTTTCCCTCCATTACCATGCTGAATGGTCTGCAGGAGTAGAGGGTAAGGAGGGTAAATACTCTGTCTTTATGTCAAGATTATCTATGCAGCTTTTAGGCAGTGCTGGAAGCTCCTTTTGTTTAATAAAGGGCTGATTAATGAACGGAGCAACAAAGGTAGATAGGAGGATAGGGAGAAAGAAAGAAACAGAAACACTCAGAGCATCTGCCATTTCTACCTCCTCTTTACACATGGATATGTTGTAAAGTCCCTGTCTAGTTTTCTCTAAACCCTGATTTCCCCAATTATTCTTTCCCCACTGACAGGAGGAAGAATAGTTCAATATTGCATCATTCAGCCACACCTAAGGCCTTTTCTTTTCTTTCCTAAGCATCAAAGAAACCTGAAGCTTTGGGAAGGGATTTGTAATCACAAAAAGTGAATGGAGGAAGTTCTTTTTTCCTCTCTGTAGAACCAGACATCTGTATCCACTGAATTAATTTTAAAGCCACCATATCAAAACAGAGGATTTACTGCAAGACAATAGTACATCACAGACAACTCCTTAAGATTAGTTTTCATAACTATTCTGGAAGTTAACTAATTATTAACATACTAACACAAGTGCATTCTGAATAAAAGGAGTGAGAATTACTATATTTCGAGAATAACTGCGACTTTTTACGTTTCTGCCTTCACAAGCCGTGGATGTTGGCCTAAAGGCTAGGAGCTAAATTAATCTCAATATCCTAATCAGATTTTGTTATTCATTAACTGTGATTTAAATCTCCAAACTGCCAACCTTGTGGTTCCTTGGAAGCAATGCAAAACAGTCACAAATTAGGTCTGAGAGATAATTAGCTAAATGTATTTCTGATGTTTGAGACAAAAGCTTTTTCCAATAATTAGTGTTACACAACTAGAACATGTTACCCACATTTTTAACTGCATCCATTGTTGTTCAACACTCAATATATGTGCTTAAAACTAGGAAATTGCAATACATCTGACATAAAAGAGCCATGATTGACATGAGTGCCCAGCTTTTGTTCACTTTGATTTTAACAACACATAATTTTACATGTTGTATTCTGCTGCCAGCTAATTAGTCTACTGTCGAATTAGGAAAATATGGATGTTGTATTTAAAATGTTCAAATATACATAGGTCTGATAACAAAAATCTTTGCAGCTTTTTTTATGTTTACAGTGAAAATGACACAATTTTCTGCACATAAACAAGTCTGTTTGCAGAATGTGCATATTCTTACACCGTTGACATTCATGGAGGAAGTTTTTTAACAGTAGAGAAACAGGAAGTGTGTGTATGTGTGTGTGTGGGATTAGAATGTGTGTGAAGGGTTTGGGTGCTGAACTGGCCTACCTGCAGTCCAGACTTGATGTTTACAGACTGATGTTAAAAGAAGAGGTGTTGGTTTACTGTCCCAACTTTAAAATGTGTTGCTTTTTCATCTGTGTAGATTTTTGGTTATTCAGGTCTGCTAATCCCAAATGCTTTAAAAAAGCAAGCAGACTTTCTGTTGTTGTTGTTTGTTTGTTTTTTTTTTTTTTTTTTT
>NC_051453.1:1070908-1072043 GCF_001649575.2 Kryptolebias marmoratus | reverse complement strand
CCCCAAAAAAAAAAAAAGAAAAAAAAAAAAAAGAAATTTTGGGCATACTGGTTTTAGTTTACCTAAAGTTTTCTGTAAAAAGTTGTCTTTTTGGCAACAGTGGAAAAACTAAGTTTAAAATTGGGCATTTCTGTGTGTTGGTGCATAACATTTGTAACATATGTTTAAAACATTTATCTATCCATCAAACATACATAGCATCAACTCACCAAAGTATAAAGTATAGTTCAGGAAATGAAGGTACCATTCAACACATTTTAAACATGGCCACATTTACTTTTTTCTACAGGTCTTTACTCTCCAGTCCTCAGACACATGGCAACAACTTTTAACTCACAGGTTTCCTAATTTACTTGGTCATATAAACCACTCTATTAATGAATAAAGTAAACAACTTTAGTTCAGTTTGGGCATCTGTTTGTGTTTACATTGAAGACATGGACAGATGTGTGTTATTAGTTGTCCTAGAAACCAGTTACTAAAAAGTCAGGACACAATTATTCATTACAATATGTCATTGCACACAATCTGACTCCTGCCTGTCCTTTGCATATACAGAATGAAAACATGGCTAAATGTTAATGAGAGAAACCTGCATTGCTACTCTTCATAGCCTTTCATACATCAGGTTCTGCAGACAAGATATTAAAATTCAGTAATAAAAAAGCAGCTGGTCAATAAGGCCTGTAATATGAGGCCTGTAAAGAAACTTGGACAGCTTATTAAAAGAGCCATTGATGATTTATAAACAAAAAGTGATTAGTTACCCATTATTAGTTTGTAGGTTGTTTGTCATGGTTGTGTTGTTTTCTTTGTGTGAGCAAGCATGTGAGGTATTACAAATCGACACTGGGATTATTAAACTAAATCAGTTTAAAACTAAACTATGGGACACAGCTGTACGTATGAATCAGTGTCCATTTCACCCCACACAGACTGAAGAATTGTGGGTAGTCACCCCATCTGTATGAACTTAGCTGCAGTTTTAATGAGAAAAGTATGCTGGTGTAGATTCTCAGTCATCCAGGCCATGGTAAATTCAAAAAAAAAGTTAAAAAACAAAAACAACTGGACTTCTATTCTGTAGCTGAAGACGTTTCGCTTCTCATCCGAGGAGCTTTCTCAATTCAGAACT